>NC_091458.1:4462414-4624914 GCF_027789765.1 Dendropsophus ebraccatus | reverse complement strand
TGTATGTTCTACCCATGTCTGCTCCGACGTGAGGAAGACTCATAGTACACAGCATGCAACTTAACACAACCTCCCATGACAACATCACTTCCGGCACTTTAAGGTGGACAATAAAACGTTTTGCCTCCTACCTCATCCGTCACTAATATGATATGAGGAGGGAAGGAAGCCCCTTCTCCTTCTACTTGGGTTTTGTTAGTGACCACATTTCCTTATGTTCCTTGTAGTTTCTATCTTTTTAATAAATATTTTCAAAAATAAAAAAATTGAGACTAAGACAAGTTTTGTAAGATACAAAGGGTCAAGCAAAGGGCATGACTAAAAAGAACAAACATTTGTAGAGCAAAAAAAAAAAAAGTGAGTATGAGTTGGGGGTATGTGGGGAACACAATCTTGGAGTAACCCTTGTTCTCCAACACTATGGACTATAATCCCATTGTAACTAATGAATAACCTGAGAGCTTCGTATGTGGTGTACGCTATTTTCTGTAAATGTGGACATCATTATATTGGAAAAAGCATACGCTCTTTATACTAAGGTTATCTGGCTGGGGAAAGCTATATATAGATCAAGTATCTATAAAATAATAACAATCATATGCTTGGCTCTCCTGACTCCTTAGGTGTCCTCCTACGGGTCTCCGGTATCCCTGCTAAATGCTGTTGCCTCTTCCGCTCCTGAGGTGTCCTCCTACGGGTCTCCGGTATCCCTATTGTGGGTACACCTAGTATATGTCGGAATACCTTTTTGGAGCTAATGTGATGTATACCTTCAATGTAGCCTCGGCACAGAATGTAAAGGGGACACAAATTGCGACAGACATGACCAGGCACATCCATGATGGACACCAGGCACATGCTCTTTGGTCCTTACTTCAGAACCTCTCAGCATGACCAGCATATACGTTGCTGGTATTATAGCTTCTTTCCTGACATCACTCATCCTGTCTCTATACAAACTCATATGCCAACCCTGTAAAGGAGTGAAAACCAATGCCCAATCACCAGCATAGGAACAACCAGGGTGGTCCATGACCCGGGCATGAACCCAGTTACAGTGACAACCAACCCCTAACTATATGTCTGGACAGTCATGAGTCCTGAAACTAAGGGCACAGGGCGGGGGGGGGGGGGGGGGGGGCACCATCAGGATGGGTAAGTAATTATTCTACTTACCCATCCCGATGGCGCCCCTGCAGGGCCCCCTGTCCGCAAGGAGCGCTCATAGTTACCTGCAGCAGCACTGACATTGGCTCCCTCCCTGTCAGTGGTGGCAGAAAGTGGTTTGCCTGCGGTCACAAGAGGCCACGCTCTCCTTGTGGTGCTGTTGCCGTCTCTCTAGTGACGTCACTCGAACGCCTGCACCGGAACTGTAAGGAGAGGCCAGCCTCTTGTGGCCGCAGGCAAAGCACTGCCTGCAGCCAAAAGAGTGCAGAGAAGAGGAGACGCCCCAATCAAGGTGAGTATAAGTGTTTGCTTTTTTTTGTGTTATATGATATATAGGAAGGGGAGCACAGGGGTCTATATAATGGGGGGATCACAGGGGGGCTGTATACAAGTTGGGGAGCACACAGGGGCTATATACTACTGGGGGAGCAAACGGGGGGCTATATACCACTGGGGGGGGGGCATACAGGGGCTATATACTACTGGTGGAGCAAACAGGGGTCTATATACTACTAGGGGCAGCACATAGAGAGGCTATATACTACTGGGGGAGCAAACGGGGGCTATATACTACTGAGGGAGCACACAGGGGTCTATATACTACTAGAGGCAGCACACAGGGAGGCTATATACTACTGGGGGAGCACATGGGGGGCTATATACTCCTGGGGGAGCACACAGTGGTCTATATACTACTGGGGGCAGCACAATGGGGTCTATATACTACTGGGGGAAGCACATAGTGGTCTATAGTACTGGGGGCAACACACAAGGGGTCTATACTACTGGGGGCAGCACACAAGGGGGAAGCACATAGTGGTCTATACTACTGGGGGCAGCACACAGGGGTCTATACTACTGGGGGCATCATAGCTCTTTATACTACTGGGGGAGCACACAGGGGGTCTATACTACTGGGGGAAGCACATAGGAGGTCTATATACTACATTGGTGCAGCACAGAGGGGCCTATATTATATAGGGACCTTGCTACTATATTGGGGCACAGAGCATACCTAATTATTAAGTGGGGACACAGAGGGGGGTAACTACTATATAGAAGTACAGAGGGGGGTAACTACTATATAGCGGCAGAGAGGGGGGTAACTTCTGTATGTGTGGGAGCCTAAAATGTTTCTCTGGCAGATTCTGGAAAAAAGATTCACAGCCGGGGGAAAACTTCAAGATGGCCCACGCTGGATGGAGTGAAAGAAAAGGTGAAAGGCTCTTATCAGAGAAGACACCCCCTATGAGTAAATGGATGTAACTGCACTCTGTTATAGGCTTGTAGTGATAGGGGTCATGGTGTAGTGGTATTATGTAATGGTATCATTGATGATATCTTTATAAGGTTATAAGGTAACTACCGTATGTATTGGGCTTCTTACAGTGTGGGGGCATATTCAGGGCATTATACTGTGTGTGGAGCTCCGATTCTGATAACACTGGGTTGGGGGGGGGGGAGCAAAAAAGGGAAGGGCGGCGGCCCACTCTTGAGGGCTGTGCATCGGGCCCACCAATGTATTAAATGGCCCTAGATGTTCGTGACATTAGCTGCCATGACAATGTATAGATACAACCCTAAACCACCAATGACACCCAGAAACGCTGTTTCAATGACACCGACAGTTTTAGCTGAGGATTATTCCCATGACAATGTCCTCAACTAATTAAGACAAAGCCTTAGGGCCCTAATACACGGCCAGATGATCTCCTAGATTAGCTCGCTTAGGCCCCCTTTACACGTCCGTGTCAGTTTTTACTGTCAGGAAATCCTGATCAGGAGGCCTCAAATGTCATCAGGAAAGTATCAGGATTTCCTGACAGTAATCCGTTTTTACCTTCAGGAAACCATCAGGAAAAACCTTCAGGATTTCCTAATGGAAGAAGTAAAAATAGGACATGATTGAAGATGTAGTTCTGCAAACTGGATGGCCACAGCTTACAGAAGTACAACCCCCATCATGCCCGGCTGACAGGTCATGATGGGAGTTATACTTCTGCAGCCTGTGGCCATCCAGGTTGCAGAAGTACAACTCCCATCATGACCTGTCAGCAGGGCATGATGGGGGTTATACTTCTGCAACCTAGATGGCCACAGGCTGCAGAAGTACAACTCCCATCATGGGGGGGTCCGTCGGGTGCCGGGCGGGGCCGCACACCTGAGGTCCGGGGGGGGGGGGACACATGGCACAGAGTGCCGCTGGGTGAGGGGGCCGTCAACCTGAGGTCCGGGGGGGGGGGGGGGCGGCGGGTGCTGCTGAGCGAGGGGGCCGGGCGGGGGCCGCCAACCTGAGGCCAGGGCAGGTGCGGTGGCAGCAGCAGGACCCGGTGCACACCAGGACGCGCGGCACCAGGGAGCAGGAGGACGAGGGAGCCGGGTACAGGGTGAGTTGTGGGGGAGAGGGGTATAGGCGGTGGGGGGTGAGTAGGCAGTCCAGAATCCCGGCCACTTTCCTGATGTACATCAGGAAAGTGCCCGTGATTCCGGCGCTTCCATAGACTTCTATGGGAGCGTCCGGGCCGGAATTCCAGACAAAAATAGGACATGTCCTATTTTTTCCGGATCATTTTTCCGGAACGGACACCCTTCCGGAGAAACCCGGAAGGGTGTCCGTGCCTAATTAAAGTGTTTGGGACCGGAAAACCGTCTGGATTTCCTGATAGGAAATCCGGGTGGTTTTTCCGGACGTGTGAAGGGGGCCTTACTGAGCCCATACACTGCCCGATAATCAGGCAGCAAGTGCTGCACGGACATAGTTAGCGATGTCCATGTAGCCCTTGTAAAAAAAAAAAAAAGTTATGTAGAGGTATGTAGGATTTTTTGTTACACAATCACCGGCCATCTGGCCGGTCTGGTCTCTGCCCAAAGAAAAATCAGCCAATGATCGCTTCATCGGCTGATCATTGTGTCTATTACACAGAGCAATGATAGGCCAAATTGGCCTGATTCGGGTGATTATTGCTCCGTGTAATAGGTCCTTACACAGTTTCAAAAGTCTATTGATTAGAAGAAAACATTAATCAACTGATCAGCCAGAAGAACAGTCCAGAGGAAGGTAGGAAACATCCAATAAGGAGCCATCGTTTTAATTGATTCTGTGAAAGTAAATTGCATCTTCATCATGGCTGACCGTCCATCTCAGGGCCACATCTACATATTTCCACCTGATAGAGACCATATACTCATAGAGAAGACATTTGTAGGTAACATACAAGGCCACATCATCATGGCCAACTGCCCATCCCAACATCTACATGTTTCCACCTGATGGAGAACATACCACCGTAGAGAGAACCATATGTGGGTACCATATAAGACCACATCTTCTCCATGTCATTCAAGATGTCTCTTGTTTTTACTTAGGAACCTATGAATGTGATATAAGACGTCACGCCTCAGCAGAACATCACCATGTTATTTCCTGCTCAGTTTATCCTTCTGAGGATCCCGGACCTTGAACATCTCTACGGCTATCTTGGGCTCATCTTTACCATGGTTTATGTCACCTCTGTCATAGGAAACTTGACAATGCTCTTCATCATAAGGAGCCTCTATGAGCCCATATACTATTTTCTGCAACTTGTCATGCATTGATCTCATCTTGTCCAATTCTACTTCACCCAAGATGTTGGGGATCCTATGGGTGAACTTTCAATTGATTTATTCTGAGGCATGCCTCAGATGTTCTTCCTCCATTCTAGTGCCATTATGGAGTTAGAGCTACTCCTGGCTATGGCTTTTGATAGATATGCCACCATCTGTAACCCTCTAAGATACACCTCAATACTGACCAAATGCCTAATAATACACATTGGCTTGTTGACCATCAGTAGAGTGGTGTCATTGGTGATACCATTACCTTTCCTCATAAAAAGGCTGCTATTTTGTTCAGCACACGTGATCCACCATACCCCCCTAACATGGATGAAGCTTAATAAGGAGAGAAATGCGAGGGGGACTAGATGGTTTCTGTCCCTACAAAACTTTAATTTCAGTGTGGAACACAGGCCAGGAAAATTACAGGCAAATGCTGACGCCCTGTCACGGGTACACTGTCTGTGGGGACAATACGCTCAGCCCTCCGGTCTGGGGGGATATGTAGACATGTCACTGGTAGAGTGTTCGAGGGGGTGTACATCTCACCTAGGCTGATACATAACGTGAGATGGTAAGTCCGGAAGAGGTCGGTTGCTCAGCAGTGATATGCTGCTGAGTTGTTATTTAATTTTCCGGGCCAGATTTACTGGAATGGCGGATAGGTTGGTAGTGGGATCTGCCATTCCCTCCCCCTCGATCCAGTGTGGGTTTTGGGATCAGGTGAGCTCTGATCCTAATCAGCCTGAGAAGGTAAAAGGTGGGCTCAGTGTACAGGTCCTCGCTCTCAGACAGGAGTGATCAGCCTGGGTGTCTGTTTGGGAGCAACCTGTGAACATAGCCTCTGCTGGAGCTAATACACACCTTGCGGTATTCAGGTGAAAGACGTCCTGTTTTCAAGTGTTAGATAGGTGAAGAAACCTGTTAGTAAGCGCCTAGACAGGCAAGACCTTTCTGTTTGTTTTGTTCTTAAAAGCACGGTGTTGCTGTATTTCTGTTTACTGGACGGTTTATGCTGCAAATAAATGCCAAGTTGATTTTTTATAAGTCCAAGCCTGATGTGAACTGTGTCCAAACACACCATCCCCCGGGAAGATCCCTACAATGGATACAAACATACATACATACATGGATATATACATACACACATACATACATACATGGATATATACATACACACATACATACATACATGGATATATACATACACACATACATGCATAGATACACACACACATACATACATACATACATAGATACATACATACATACATGGATAGATAGATACATACATACATACATAATGGATACATGCATACATACATACATACATTCACGCATACATACATACATACATACATGGATAGATACATACATACATGGATAGATACATACATACATGGATGGATACATACATACATACATGGATGGATAGATACATACATACATACATACATGGATAGTTAGATAGCTAGATAGATACATACATACATACATAATGGGCTCCAGTCACTTGTCCTCACTAACATCTTCCCAGGAATGGACAGATCACTGATAACACCAGTACACTCTTCTTCTGAAATCCTCCGTGCTGTCAGGAAACCTGTTTCCTTCCCTATTTGCACAGTTCATTTTATAGAGGCCAAATGATTCTCCACAGGCAAAAAGACTGAAAATAAGATGTAACAATAAACTGGAAAACGGCCTAAGGTGAGAAGTAGAAGAGTCGAAGAGAAGCAGCAGTCATGGAGGAGGAGAGGAGCAGCAGTCATGGAGGAGGAGAGGAGCAGCAGTCATGGAGGAGGAGAGGAGCAGCAGTCATGGAGGAGGAGAGGAGCAGCAGTCATGGAGGAGGAGAAGAGCAGCAGTCATAGAGGAGGAGAGGAGCAGCAGTCATGGAGGAGGAGAAGAGCAGCAGTCATGGAGGAGGAGAGGAGCAGCAGTCATGGAGGAGGAGAAGAGCAGCAGTCATGGAGGAGGAGAGGAGCAGTAGTCATTGAGGAGAAACAGCAGTCATGAAGAAGGAGAGGAGCAGCTATGGAAAAGGAGAAAAGCAGCAGTCATGGAGAAGGAGAGGGGCAGTAGCCATGATGGATGAGGAACCACAGTCATGGAGGAAGAGAGGAGCAGCGGTCATGGAGGAGGAGAAGAGCAGCAGTCATGGAGGAGGAGAAGAGCAGCAGTCATGGAGGAGGAGAGGAGCAGCAGTCATGGAGGAGGAGAAGAGCAGCAGTCATGGAGGAGGAGAGGAGCAGCAGTCATGGAGGAGGAGAAGAGCAGCAGTCATGGAGGAGGAGAGGAGCAGCAGTCATGGAGGAGGAGAAGAGCAGCAGTCATGGAGGAGGAGAAGAGCAGCAGTCATGGAGGAGGAGAAGAGCAGCAGTCATGGAGGAGGAGAGGAGCAGCAGTCATGGAGGAGGAGAAGAGCAGCAGTCATGGAAAAGGAGAGGAGCAGCAGTCATGGAGGAGGAGAGGAGCAGCAGTCATGGAGGAGGAGAGGAGCAGCAGTCATGAAGGAGGAGAGGAGTAGCAGTCATGGAGGAGGACAGGAGCAGCAGTCATTTAGGAGGAGAAGAGCAGCAGTCATGGAGGACGAGAGGGGCAGCAGCAGTTATGAAGGAGCAGAGGAGCCACAGTCATGGAGGAGGAGAGGAGTAACAGTCATGGACAAGGAGCAGCAGCCATGATGGAAGAGCAGAAGCAATCATGAAGAAGGAGTGGAGCAGCTGTGGAGAAGGAGAAGGGCAGCAGTCATGGGCGAGGAGCAGAAGTCATGGATGAGGAGAGGAGCAGCTATGGAGAAGGAGAAGGGGAGGAGCAGCAGTCATGGAGGAGGAGAGGAGCAGCAGTCATGTAGTCATATGCAGCACCCTAAAGCCAGTGTAGCCATGATGAAGGCTCAGGGGCCCAATGTAATGCAGGAGTGGCCCACTGGAGCCCCCTGATGTGGTGAACCCAATAGCAGTGGCTAAGGCTGTTACGGCATTGGTTACGCCGCAGATGACAGCTGTATCACCACTTTTATTTTAGGGTGAAAGTTCCAGGCATGGACAATGTTATATGTAATGATGAGCTGCTGGTTAGTGTTCCCAATTCTGCTGGCACTTCCTGCTGTAAGAGAGGGAGGTGGAGAGGGAGGTGGAGAGGGAGGTGGAGGGGAAGGTGGAGAGGGAGGTGGAGGGGGAGGTGGAGGGGGAGGTGGAGGTGGAGGGGAAGGTGGAGAGGGAGGTGGAGAGGGAGGTGGAGGTGGAGAGGGAGGTGGAGAGGGAGGTGGAGGGGAAGGTGGAGAGGGAGGTGGAGGGGGAGGTGGAGAGGGAGGTGGAGGTGGAGGGGGAGGTGGAGAGGGAGGTGGAGAGGGAGGTGGAGGGGGAGGTGGAGTTGGAGGGGGAGGTGGAGGGGGAGGTGGAGGGGGAGGTGGAGGGAGGTGGAGGGGGAGGTGGAGGGGGAGGTGGAGAGGGAGGTGGAGGGGGAGGTGGAGAGGGAGGTGGAGGTAGAGGGGGAGGTGGAGGGAGGTGGAGATAACAACACACTAGAAGAAGGACAAAACTACTTCACTCTTACCCTGACGGACGCCCGACATGTTTATTACACACTATGACATTTCTCTCCATGAAATAAATGTAACCTGCTCCATAAGACTCCTAACATTCCTACAATAAGGTTTCCCACCTGTGAAGGAACAAGGACATAGAGTAAAGAGGAAACAGTGGTGATGGCTGAGGACCTGAGTGTTGGCCCCATGATCGGCCTGGTCATGGCTGACATGCTCGCCCATGTGGTTCATCCTCCAGCTGTGCTGAAATTTATTGCCATAACACAGTGCTTCTCAGCTCAATTCCTCAGGCCTCACCAGCAGGTCATGTTTTGAGGATTTCCTCAGTGCATCAGGTATTATCACAGGTGATATCATTATACTCAGTGCATCAGGTATTATCACAGGTGATATCATTATACTCTGTGCATCAGGTATTAGCACAGGTGATATAATTATACTTAGTTAGGGATGGTCCGAACCTGCCGAGGTTTAGGTTCATACCAACCCGGACACTCGGCAATGATTCCCGCTGTCTTAAACCTCTGTGGAGAGGGTGGATAAAGCGGGAGGACCGCCTGGAAAACCGGGATAAGTCTATGGCTGTGGCTGTATCCCGGTTTTCCAGTCAGTCCTCCCGCTGTATCCACCCTCTCCATGGAGTTTTAAGACAGCGGGAATCATTGCTGAGAGTCCGAGTTTGTACAAACCCGAACCTCAGCAAGTTGGGACCATCCCTATACTCAGTGCATCAGGTATTATCACAGGTGATATCATTATACTCAGTGCATCAGGTATTATCACAGGTATTCTTTGTATGGGATATCCTCAAAACACTACCTGTTGGTGGGCCATGAGGACTGGAATTGAGAAGCACTGCCATAACATTCAACACAAGGTACGGAATATGGGGTTAGGGGTTTGGGTCTACACTTTGAAGGTATCTGCCGCTTATCTTCATGGTGGATGTGCCGAAGAGGTAGAGAAGTGGAAATCTTTCGAGACTTCTTGCACTATATACAATTGTGAATCTCAGTACTACTCACACTATTATAAGTCATCATCCAATGCCAATCCCCCCAGCACAACCATGAGGTTCCTTGTTTCTGATGTGAGGGGATTGGTCCTGCAGATAACCCAGAGGCCGTGTAATGCAGGAATAAGATGGCTATGACGCTTCTAACAGTCACGCCCCCTGCAGCCCACTTGGTGTCCAAATAGGTAATTCAGAAATGGGAATGAAGAGTCTGTGGCACCAAAGAAAAAATTACTGATGTCCCAATACCTCCTGAGCAGATACGGAGGACTGAAGAGGTCTATGAGAAACCAGATCTCCTGCCATGAATGTATATCTGAAAAATGTTTCAGAAAAAAAAAATACTCACCAGCCTGATCCCCACCATTACTACTTTAATGAAGTCTGGGTACACTGGGTTTTTGGTCAATGTACCAACACTCACTGGCCAAAGTGGCGTCCCACCTCAGTCATTGGCTAAGTGTGTCAAAATCATCATCAGGTGAGCAATGGAAACCTCGGCACCATTGGAGAAGCAGCGTTGGTCAATCAGGCTGGTGGGTGACCCTTATTTTTTAGGCACCCTGAACTGGTTAGATGAAGATAGCAACCACATGCTGCTGCAATGTAGAACTCACACTGTAAATACGGCAAGGGGGGCACAAGAGCTTTACCAGGGGAAGGGGAAAAGCTCAAACACATGCGGCTGAGGATCCAGGGTTCATCTTGGATTTAAGGAGAGCCTCTGCCTAAGTCCTCCTTCAATTTTACAGTGAGTAGGTGTTCGGTGTTGATGATTTTGCCCGGCCTATGTCCTCCTCATATGTTCCTGGAGGTTTTCACCTGATGGATTATTTTATCATAAACCTTCCTGAATCCGATGCGGATCTGATTGGTTTTAATCCCATAGATTAAGGGGTTAGTGACAGGCGGCACCAAGAGATAGACATTCCCAAAGAGGATATGAAGGTTCGGAGCTGTGGGGTTTTGAAACCTGTGTACAACAGCGACACCAATGATTGGGATGTAGAAGATGAGGACGGCGCAGATGTGGGCGGTACACGTGCCGAAGGCCTTCATGCTGGCGTCTTCCACCAGACCGTGCACCGTCTTAATGATCAGCAGGTAAGAATGGGAGATAAAGAGAGAGTCGATGCCCATGACCAAGATGTTGATGAAGAGTCCATAGATAATATTGACCGTGATGTCCCCACAAGCCAGCTTCATTATCTCTTGGTGCAGGCAGTAGGAATGTGATAGGACGTTACCCTTCCATTCAGGAAACCGATTGATAATAAAGGGGAGAGGAACCATGACAAGAGCGCCTCTACCCACCATCAGGGCAAACATCATACCAATTCTCTCATTGGTTAGAATAGACGAGTATCTTAATGGGTGACAGATAGCCACATAGCGATCCACAGCCATGGCCAACAAGATCCCAGACTCCAGAGTAGAGAAGAAGTGGATGAAAAACATCTGGGTGAGACAATTACCAAATGGGATCTCCTTGTCATCTGTCCAGAAGATCCCCAGCATCCTCGGCATGGTGTTGGTGGCGATCAGCAGGTCTAGTACAGACAACATGAAGAGGAAGATGTACATGGGCCCATGAAGCTCCTGGTTCACCTGGATGATGTAGAGAATCGAGGAGTTCCCCATGACTGCGACAATGTACATCAAGATGAGGAGAATCCCCAACCAGAGGTTAAAGTCCTCCAGATACGGGATCCCGCTGAGGAGGAAATGGCTGATGTGGCTGCAGTTGGGTTGGCTGATGGTTGACATGACTGGAGCAAAGTCATAGAGGAAGCATCTTCTACAATGAGATAGGAAAATAAAAAAATAGTCTTTATGTAATATTAGGAGAGTCATATAGCTTTTTATATAGGGGGTGTGTTTGTAATGTAGTAACATAGTAACATGGATAGTTAGACTATAAGAAGCCACGCTATCTCCTGTATATAATTATATATGTACAGCTGGTATAACCTGGGGATCTCCTGTATATAATTATATAAGTACAGCTGGTATAACCTGGGTATCTCCTGTATATAATTATATATGTACAGCTGGTATAACCTGGGGATCTCCTGTATATAATTATATATGTACAGCTGGTATAACCTGGGTATCTCCTGTATATAATTATATGTGTACAGCTGGTATAACCTGGGTATCTCCTGTATATAATTATATATGTACAGCTGGTATAACCTGGGTATATCTATATCATAAAAATGAAAGTCTGTCTGTCTGTCCGTCTGTCCTGTATAGACTTCCAAACGCCAGAACCATTTGACTTTAAATTTGGTACACAGAGACATTGGGTGCCTGGGAAGGTTAGAGTGAAGGTCCCGTCCTCACCAGATGTACAGGAGGGGAGGGGGAAGGGGAAAAGCACCCCATAGAGATGAATGGGAGAATCTCCACACTGCACACACAGGTGGCATAATTAGTGCTGCAGCTCTCCAGCGGAAATGGCAGTTGGAAGCCTTAGCAACCAATAGGATTACTGCTTTCATTTTCATAGGGAGCTGGAATCTGATTGGTTGCTAGGGCCAGCTGCCTCACAACATCCACAAGAATAAATGGTAGACCTGCTACTCCAACTATACAGTCAGGGCCACTCCAGGTTTTATGGGCCATTAGGTGTCAGAGCCTCAGCGGTCCCCTTTGTGGATCAAATCATGTGGCGACAGTAAAACAGTAGGTCCCCTCTGTGTAGCCCCCTTATAGATGCCCCCTTCTGTGTAGCCCCCTTATAAGTGCCCCCCTCTGTGTAGCCCCCTTATAGGTGCCCCCCTTTGTGTAGCCCCCTTATAGATGCCTGACTCTGCCAGACAAACATCTTAGGCACTTCAGCACCTTCCTCTATAAAAGCTCCCAACAGTAACAGGACCCTCTTGGTGCCCCTAAAGTTGTGTCCTTTCTTTATGCCTTATTCTTTAGTTGGGATCCCATCTGTAGTTGTGCCCCCTCTCTTCACCCCTATCTGTAGTTGTGCCCCCTCTCTTCACCCCTATCTGTAGCTGTGTCCCCTCTCTTCACCCCTATCTGTAGCTGTGTCCCCTCTCTTCACCCCTATCTGTAGCTGTGCCCCCTCTCTTCACCCCTATCTGTAGCTGTGCCCCCCCTCTTCACTCCTATCTGCAGCTGTGCCCCCTCTCTTCACCCCTATCTGTAGTTGTGCCCCCTCTCTTCACTCCTATCTGCAGCTGTGCCCCCTCTCTTCACCCCTATCTGTAGTTGTGCCCCCTCTCTTCACCCCTATCTGTAGTTGTGCCCCCTCTCTTCACACCTATCTGTAGCTGTGCCCCCTCTCTTCACCCCCATCTGTAGTTGTGCCCCCTCTCTTCACCCCTATCTGTAGTTGTGCCCCCTCTCTTCACACCTATCTGCAGCTGTGCCCCCTCTCTTCACTCCTATCTGTAGCTGTGCCCCCTCTCTTCACTCCTATCTGTAGTTGTGCCCCCTCTCTTCACCCCTATCTGTAGCTGTGCCCCCTCTCTTCACCCCTATCTGTAGCTGTGTCCCCTCTCTTCACCCCTATCTGTAGTTGTGCCCCCTCTCTTCACCCCTATCTGTAGCTGTGCCCCCTCTCTTCACTCCTATCTGTAGTTGTGCCCCCTCTCTTCACTCCTATCTGTAGCTGTGCCCTCTCTCTTCACCCCTATCTGTAGTTGTGCCCCCTCTCTTCACCCCTATCTGTAGCTGTGCCCCCTCTCTTCACCCCTATCTGTAGCTGTGCCCCCTCTCTTCACTCCTATCTGTAGTTGTGCCCCCTCTCTTCACTCCTATCTGTAGCTGTGCCCCCTCTCTTCACCCCTATCTGTAGTTGTGCCCCCTCTCTTCACTCCTATCTGTAGTTGTGCCCCCTCTCTTCACCCCTATCTGTAGCTGTGCCCCCTCTCTTCACCCCTATCTGTAGCTATGTCCCCTCTCTTCACCCCTATCTGTAGCTGTGCCCCCTCTCTTCACCCCTATCTGTAGCTGTGCCCCCTCTCTTCACTCCTATCTGTAGTTGTGCCCCCTCTCTTCACCCCTATCTGTAGTTGTGCCCCCTCTCTTCACTCCTATCTGTAGCTGTGCCCCCTCTCTTCACCCCTATCTGTAGCTGTGCCCCCTCTCTTCACCCCTATCTGTAGCTGTGCCCCCTAGTAGTCAGACCTCCTTTGTGCCCCTCATCTGTAGGTGAGCCCCTTTGGGCTTCAATCTGTAATAAGGCCTCTCTTTGTGCAAAAAGAACTTAGCCCTTGTGATCTGTGCCACTGCCCCCCCTCCCCACAATAAACTCTCACTGCCCCCCAATAATCTGTGCCACTGCCCCCCCTCCCCACAATAAACTCTCACTGCCCCCCAATAATCTGTGCCACTGCTCCCCCTAGATAACGTGTGCCATCGTCCCCATAAATCAGTATTTCCCAAATAGTGGCTCAACAGCTGTTGCCAAACTACAACTCCTATCATGTCCTGCAAGTAGTGGATGATGGAAGTTGTAGTTGTAGTTGTAGTTGCACTAAATAAACTCTCCTCCTAAATATTTGTTTCCCAATCAGTGGCTTTTCAGCTGTTGCAAAACTACAACTCCCATTATGCCCAGCCAGCAATGCATGGTGGGAGTTGTAGTTTTTTAGCAACTGAAAAGTCACATGTTAGAGAACACTGCACTAATAAACTGTCCCACAAGTCACTGTTTCCCAACAAGTGACTCTTCAGTTATAATCAAACTACAACTCCCATCATCTTCTGCTAGCAGTACATGGTGGGAGTTGTAGTTTTTCTGCATTTGAAAATTATATCTTAGAGAACACCACACTAAATATACAGTCCCAAAAATCACTGTTTCCTAACTAGTGATTCTGCAGTTGTTATCAAACTATAACTCCCATTATGTCCTGCTAGCAGTACATGATTGGAGTTGTAGTTTTGCAGCAATTGGAGAGTCACATGGCCCCTAAACACTCCACAAAACACTGCCCCCCCCCCTTCCCTTTTTTGCATTCACCAGTCTCCTGGCCCGGGAACTGAGCAGAAAGATGCAGGGAGTGTAGATCAGGCTGATCTACAGCACGGAGGAGACGCTGGCCGGCTGGGCAGAGAGGTGAATGTTCCCTACCTCCCTAGTGAGGAATGAAAGCAGCCCTGGCGGGACAGGGCCCCTAGGGATCCTGTGGGCACCGGTACTTGCCCAGGTAAGTCGGGTGCTGAAGCCTGCCCTGTATACAGTACAGGTATACAGGACCCCAAAACTATACATTACAGGTTTACAGGACCTCCACCAACTAAATACTACAGGTATACAGGACCCTCAAACTATACACTACAGGTATACAGGACCCCAAAACTATACATTACAGGTTTACAGGACCTCCACCAACTATATACTACAGGTATACAGGACTTCCACCAACTCTATACTACAGGTATACAGGACCTCCACCGACTATATACTACAGGTATACAGGACCCTCAAACTATACACTACAGGTATACAGGGCCCCAAAACTATATACTACAAGTATAAAGGACTTTCACCAACTCTATACAACAGATATATAGTACCCCCAAACTATACACTACAGGTATACAGGACCTCCACCAACCATATACGCCAGGTATACATGAATTCCACTGATTAACTCACGCAATGACAATGACAGTACAGGTATATACAGGACCCCCAAACTATGCACTACAGCTATACAGCACCCCCCCCCCCAACTATACACTACAGGTATACAGGACCCCTAAAAACTATACACTTTAGGTATACAGAACCCCTCCAACTATACACTACAGGTATAAACGAATTCCACTGATTAACTCAGATGAAACAATACCTTTTACACGATTGCAGTTTCCCGTTAAGCATCATTTGCAATGACAATAAACAAGGCCCAAGGCCGATCACTGCAGGTGGCGGCATGAATCTGGATTCTGCATCTGGTTTTCCGCATGAACAATTGTGTGTTGCTGCTCCAGAGTTGTCTCAGGTAAAAATCTTTATGTTTATGTATCTAGCAATAACACTGCCAATGTTGTATATAACCAGGCTCTGTATAACACTGCCAATGTTGTATATAACCAGGCTCTGTATATAACACTGCTAATGTTGTATATAATCAAGCTGTATACAACACTGCCAATGTTGTATATAATCAGGCTATATATAACACTGCCAATGTTGTATATAACCAGGCTCAGCATAATACTGCTAATGTTGTATATAACCAGGCTCTGTATATAACACTGCTAATGTATATAACCAAGCTGTATACAACACTGCCAATGTTGTATACAGTATAATCAGGCTGTATATAACACTGCCAATGTTGTATATAACCAGGCTCTGTTTAACACTGCTAATGTTGTATATAACCAGGCTGTATACTGTATAACACTGCCAATGTTGTATATAACCAGGCTGTATATAACACTGCCAATGTTGTATATAACCAGGCTCTGTATAACACTGCCAATGTTGTAAATAACCAGGCTGTTTGTAACACTGCAAATATTGTATATAACCAGGCTGTATACTGTATAACACTGCCAATGTTGTATATAACCAGACTCTGTATATAACACTGCCAATGTTGTATATAACCAGGCTCTGTGTATAACGCTGCCAATGTTGTATATAACCAGGCTCTGTATATAACACTGCCAATGTTGTATATAACCAGGCTGTATACTGTATAACACTGACAATGTTGTATATAACTAGGCTGTATA
The DNA here is from genome assembly GCF_027789765.1 of Dendropsophus ebraccatus. Taxonomy (NCBI): domain Eukaryota; kingdom Metazoa; phylum Chordata; class Amphibia; order Anura; family Hylidae; genus Dendropsophus; species Dendropsophus ebraccatus. Next base: position 4,608,865 of record NC_091458.1, on the reverse strand, counting down.
TAACACTGCTAATGTTGTATATAGTATAACCAGGCTGTATATAACACTGCCAATGTTGTATATAACCAGGCTGTATATAACACTGACAATGTTGTATATAACCAGGCTCTGTATACATTCTGATCACATTACATCTCAGTTCGGCTATTAAGTATTTAGGATGTTTAAAGTTTTTAGTTTATTTCTAATGTGCATAAGCTACAATTTACATAAACAGTGCAGATCTGTCGGGGTATATAGTGTATATAGGGGTATATAGGGCTCCTAGCGATTTCCCCTTAAACAACAACAAAAAAAACAAGGGTATAGATTGGCCTCCTGGGCGACCTTCCTGGGCGACCTTCCTGGGCGACAAATCTAATTAACACACTGACACCTTATACCTGGGCAGTGTCGGGTACATTTTCTAGTACTGTATATAATGATATATGTACAACTGGTATATTTCCTGTATATAATTATATATGTACAGCCGGTATAACCTGGGTATATACTGTATATAATTATATAAGTACAGCTGGTATAACCTGGGTATTTCCTGTATATAATTATATATGTACAGCTGGTATAACCTGGGTATATACTGTATGTAATTATATATGTACAGCCGGTATAACCTGGGTATCTCCTGTATATAATTATATATGTACAGCTGGTATAACCTGGGTATTTCCTGTATATAATTATATATGTCCAGCTGGTATAACCTGGGGATCTCCTGTATATAATTATATATGTACAGCTGGTATAACCTGGGTATTTCCTGTATATAATTATATATGTACAGCTGGTATAACCTGGGGATCTCTGTATATAATTATATATGTACAGCTGGTATAACCTGGGTATATACTGTATATTAGTATATAAGTACAGCTGGTATAACCTGGGGATCTCCTGTATATAATTATATATACAGCTGGTATAACCTGGGTATATACTGTATATAATTATATATGTCTAGCTGGTATAACCTGGGGATCTCCTGTATATAATTATATATGTACAGCTGGTATAAGTTATACATCATCTTGCCTGGTATAACCTGGGCACTATATATCCCCTGTATTTGTTACATACCTATGTAATGTCGGTCTCTCCGTCACGTCTCACAGCTTGGTACACATTGCTCCGTATTCCCCATCTGGTTACAGGTGTTCTGTGGGTTTCTGCAGAGATTGGGGATGAGGCCTCAGAAGGTGATGGGTGCGGGATCCATGGTGACACCAGGAGAGGATGAGATCAGTGCAGGACTGTGAGGAGTCTGTAAGGAGAAGAATAGAGCAGTGACTGCGCCGAGCTCAATGATTACACAAGGTGATGGAAACATAGAAGATTGTCGGGAAAGAAAGACCACTGGGACCATCGCCCTATTAGTGTTTCCCTTCTTATTATCCTAGGATAGATATATGTATATACCAGGCAGATATATGTATATACCAGGCAGATATATGTATATACCGGGCAGATAGATATATGTATACACCAGGCAGATAGATATATGTATATACCAGGCAGATAGATATATGTATATACCAGGCAGATAGATATATGTATATACCAGGCAGATATATGTATATACCGGGCAGATAGATATATGTATATACCAGGCAGATAGATATATGTATATACCAGGCAGATATATGTATATACCGGGCAGATAGATATATGTATATACCAGGCAGATAGATATATGTATATACCAGGCAGATAGATATATGTATATACCAGGCAGATATATATATATATACCAGGCAGATAGATATATGTATATACCAGGCAGATAGATAGGTGTATATACCAGGCAGATAGATATATGTATATACCAGGCAGATAGATAGATGTATATACCAGGCAGATAGATATATGTATATACCAGGCAGATAGATATATGTATATACCAGGCAAAAAGATATATGTATATACCGGACAGATAGATATATATATATACCGGACAGATAGATATATGTATATACCAGGCAGATATATGTATATACCAGGCAGATATATGTATATACCGGGCAGATAGATAGATGTATATACCGGGCAGATAGATATATGTATATACCAGGCAGATATATATATATATATACCAGGCAGATAGATATATGTATATACCAGGCAGATAGATATATGTATATACCAGGCAGATAGATATATGTATATACCAGGCAGATAGATATATGTATATACCGGGCAGATAGATATATGTATATACCGGGCAGATATATGTATACACCAGGCAGATAGATATATTTATATACCAGGCAGATATATGTATATACCAGGCAGATATATGTATATACCGGGCAGATAGATATATGTATATACCAGGCAGATAGATATATGTATATACCGGGCAGATATATATATATATATATATATATATATATATATATATATACCGGGCAGATAGATATATGTATATACCAGGCAGATAGATATATGTATATACCAGGCAGATAGATATATGTATATACCAGGCAGATATATATATATATATATATACCAGGCAGATAGATATATGTATATACCAGGCAGATAGATATATGTATATACCAGGCAGATAGATATATGTATATACCGGGCAGATGGATATATGTATATACCGGGCAGATATATGTATACACCAGGCAGATAGATATATTTATATACCAAGCAGATATATGTATACACCAGGCAGATAGATATATTTATATACCAGGCAGATAGATATATGTATATACCAGGCAGATATATGTATATACCGGGCAGATAGATATATGTATATACCAGGCAGTTATATGTATACACCAGGCAGATAGATATATTTATATACCAGGCAGATAGATATATGTATACATCGGGCAGATAGATATATGTATATACCGGGCAGATAGATATATGTATATACCAGGCAGATAGATATATGTATACACCAGGCAGATAGATATATATATATACCGGGCAGATAGATAGATGTATATACCAGGCAGATAGATATATGTATATACCAGGCAGATAGATAGATGTATATACCAGGCAGATAGATATATGTATATACCAGGCAGATAGATATATGTATACACCAGGCAGATAGATATATGTATATACCGGGCAGATATATATATATATATATATACACCGGGCAGATAGATATATGTATATACCAGGCAGATAGATATATGTATATACCAGGCCGATAGATATATGTAAATACCAGGCAGATATATGTATATACCAGGCAGATAGATATATGTATATACCAGGCAGATAGATAGATGTATACACCAGGCAGATAGATAGATGTATATACCGGGCAGATAGATATATGTATACACCAGGCAGATAGATAGATGTATATACCGGGCAAATAGATATATGTATATACCAGGCAGATAGATATATGTATATACCAGGCAGATAGATATATGTATATACCAGGCAGATATATATATATACCAGGCAGATAGATATATGTATATACCAGGCAGATAGATAGGTGTATATACCAGGCAGATAGATATATGTATATACCAGGCAGATAGATAGATGTATATACCAGGCAGATAGATATATGTATATACCAGGCAGATAGATATATGTATATACCAGGCAAAAAGATATATGTATATACCGGACAGATAGATATATATATATACCGGACAGATAGATATATGTATATACCAGGCAGATATATGTATATACCAGGCAGATATATGTATATACCGGGCAGATAGATATATGTATATACCGGGCAGATAGATATATGTATATACCAGGCAGATATATATATATATATATACCAGGCAGATAGATATATGTATATACCAGGCAGATAGATATATGTATATACCAGGCAGATAGATATATGTATATACCGGGCAGATAGATATATGTATATACCGGGCAGATATATGTATACACCAGGCAGATAGATATATTTATATACCAGGCAGATATATGTATATACCAGGCAGATATATGTATATACCGGGCAGATAGATATATGTATATACCAGGCAGATAGATATATGTATATACCGGGCAGATATATATATATATATATATATATATATATATATATATATATATATACCGGGCAGATAGATATATGTATATACCAGGCAGATAGATATATGTATATACCAGGCAGATAGATATATGTATATACCAGGCAGATATATATATATATATATACCAGGCAGATAGATATATGTATATACCAGGCAGATAGATATATGTATATACCAGGCAGATAGATATATGTATATACCGGGCAGATGGATATATGTATATACCGGGCAGATATATGTATACACCAGGCAGATAGATATATTTATATACCAAGCAGATATATGTATACACCAGGCAGATAGATATATTTATATACCAGGCAGATAGATATATGTATATACCAGGCAGATATATGTATATACCGGGCAGATAGATATATGTATATACCAGGCAGTTATATGTATACACCAGGCAGATAGATATATTTATATACCAGGCAGATAGATATATGTATACATCGGGCAGATAGATATGTATATACCAGGCAGATAGATATATGTATACACCAGGCAGATAGATATATGTATATACCGGGCAGATATATATATATATATATATACACCGGGCAGATAGATATATGTATATACCAGGCAGATAGATATATGTATATACCAGGCCGATAGATATATGTAAATACCAGGCAGATATATGTATATACCAGGCAGATAGATATATGTATATACCAGGCAGATAGATAGATGTATACACCAGGCAGATAGATAGATGTATATACCGGGCAGATAGATATATGTATACACCAGGCAGATAGATATATGTATATACCGGGCAGATAGATATATGTATATACCAGGCAGATAGATATATGTATATACCAGGCCGATAGATATATGTAAATACCAGGCAGATATATGTATACACCAGGCAGATAGATAGATGTATATACCGGGCAGATAGATATATGTATACACCAGGCAGATAGATATATGTATATACCAGGCAGATAGATATATGTATACACCAGGCAGATAGATATATGTATACACCAGGCAGATAGATATATGTATACACCAGGCGGGTGTAAATCCCGTTATTGTAGATTTACCAACCACATCGGCTGGAAGTTTCCTCCAAGCATCTACTACTCTTTCAGTGAGGTAATATTTTCTCACGTTGCTTCTGACCTTTCCCCCAGTAACTTCTCACTGTCTCCTCTTATTCATCTTGAGTTAAGTTTTTCACTAAAAACACTTCCCTCCAGAAACTTATTTAGTCCTTCAACATTCTTTTAGATTTCCATCATGTCCCCCTTTCCCTTCTTCCTCCTGTAACATATATAAAGGTTTCCATCATGTCCTCCTTTCCCTTCTTCCTCCTGTAACATATATAAAGGTTTCCATCATGTCCCCCTTTCCCTTCTTCCTCCTGTAACATATATAAAGGTTTCCATCATGTCCCCCTTTCCCTTCTTCCTCCTGTAACATATATAAAGGTTTCCATCATGTCCCTCCTTTCCCTTCTTCCTCCTGTAACATATATAAAGGTTTCCATCATGTCCTCCTTTCCCTTCTTCCCCCTGTAACATATATAAAGGTTCCCATCATGTCCTCCCTTTCCCTTCTTCCTCCTGTAACATATATAAAGGTTTCCATCATGTCCTCCCTTTCCCTTCTTCCTCCTGTAACATATATAAAGGTTTCCATCATGTCCCCCCCTTTCCCTTCTTCCTCCTGTAACATATATAAAGGTTTCCATCATGTCCTCCCTTTCCCTTCTTCCTCCTGTAACATATATAAAGGTTTCCATCATGTCCCCCTTTCCCTTCCTCCTCCTGTAACATATATAAAGGTTTCCATCACGTTCTCCCTTTCCCTTCTTCCTCCTGTAACATATATAAAGGTTTCCATCATGTCCCCCCTTTCCCTTCTTCCCCCTGTAACATATATAAAGGTTTCCATCATGTCCCCCCTTTCCCTTCTTCCCTCCTGTAACATATATAAAGGTTTCCATCATGTCCTCCCTTTCCCTTCTTCCTCCTGTAACATATATAAAGGTTTCCATCATGTCCCTCTTTCCCTTCTTCCTCCTGTAACATATATAAAGGTTTCCATCATGTCCTCCCTTTCCCTTCTTCCTCCTGTAACATATATAAAGGTTTCCATCATGTCCCCCTTTCCCTTCCTCCTCCTGTAACATATATAAAGGTTTCCATCACGTTCTCCCTTTCCCTTCTTCCTCCTGTAACATATATAAAGGTTTCCATCATGTCCCCCCTTTCCCTTCTTCCCCCTGTAACATATATAAAGGTTTCCATCATGTCCCCCCTTTCCCTTCTTCCCTCCTGTAACATATATAAAGGTTTCCATCATGTCCTCCCTTTCCCTTCTTCCTCCTGTAACATATATAAAGGTTTCCATCATGTCCCCCTTTCCCTTCTTCCTCCTCCGATAACATATATAAAGGTTTCCATCATGTCCCTCCTTTCCCTTCTTCCTCCTGTAACATATATAAAGGTTTCCATCATGTCCCCCTTTCCCTTCTTCCTCCTGTAACATATATAAAGGTTTCCATCATGTCCTCCCTTTCCCTTCTTCCTCCTGTAACATATATAAAGGTTTCCATCATGTCCTCCCTTTCCCTTCTTCCTCCTGTAACCTATATAAAGGTTTCCATCATGTCCTCCCTTTCCCTTCTTCCTCCTGTAACATATATAAAGGTTTCCATCATGTCCTCCCTTTCCCTTCTTCCTCCTGTAACATATATAAAGGTTTCCATCATGTCCTCCCTTTCCCTTCTTCCTCCTGTAACATATATAAAGGTTTCCATCATGTCCACCCTTTCCCTTCTTCCTCCTGTAACATATATAAAGGTTTCCATCATGTCCTCCCTTTCCCTTCTTCCTCCTGTAACATATATAAAGGTTTCCATCATGTCCTCCCTTTCCCTTCTTTCTCCTATAACATATATAAAGGTTTCCATCATGTCCTCCTTTCCCTTCTTCCTCCTGTAACATATATAAAGGTTCCATCATGTCCTCCCTTTCCCTTCTTCCTCCTGTAACATATATAAAGGTTTCCATCATGTCCTCCCTTTCCCTTCTTCCTCCTGTAACATATATAAAGGTTTCCATCATGTCCTCCCTTTCCCTTCTTCCTCCTGTAACATATATAAAGGTTTCCATCATGTCCTCCTTCCCCTTCTTCCTCCTGTAACATATATAAAGGTTTCCATCATGTCCCTTTCCCTTCTTCCTCCTGTAACATATATAAAGGTTTCCATCATGTCTCCCCTTTCCCTTCTTCCTCCTGTAACATATATAATGGTTTCCATCATGTCCCCCTTTCCCTTCTTCCTCCTGTAACTGTAGCTGCTGCAGAACCTCATCATACACCTCAGCTGCTGCAGAACCTCATCATACACCACAGCTGCTGCAGAACATCATACTACACTACACTTCAGCTGCTGCAGAATCTCATCATACACCTCAGCTGCTGCAGAACATCATCATACACCTCAGCTGCTGCAGAATCTCATCATACACCTCGGCTGCTGCAGAACCTCATCATTATACACCTCAGCTGCTGCAGAATCTCATCATACACCTCGGCTGCTGCAGAACATCATCATACACCTCAGCTGCTGCAGAACCTCATCATACACCTCAGCTGCTGCAGAACCTCATACTGCATCTCAGCTACTGCAGAACCTCATCATACACCACAGCTGCTGCAGAACCTCATCATACACCTCAGCTGCTGCAGAACCTCATCATACACCTCAGCTGCTGCAGAACATCATCATACGCATCAGCTGCTGCAGAACCTCATTTTACACCTCAGCTGCTGCAGAACCTCATAATACACCTCAGCTGCTGCAGAACCTCATCATACACCTCAGCTGCTGCAGAACCTCATTTTACACCTCAGCTGCTGCAGAACCTCCTCATACACCTCAGCCGCTGCAGAACCTCATCATACACCTCAGCTGCTGCAGAACTTCATCATACACCTCAGCTGCTGCAGAACCTCATCCTACACCTCAGCTGCTGCAGAACCTCATACTACACCTCAGCTGTTGCAGAACCTCATCATACACCTCAGCTGCTGCAGAACATCATCATACACCTCAGCTGCTGTAGAACATCATCCTACACCTCAGCTGCTACAGAACATCATCATACACCTCAGCTGCTGCAGAACCTCATCATTATACACCTCAGCTGCTGCAGAACTTCCTCATACACCTCAGCTGCTGCACAACCTCATCATACACCACAGCTGCTGCAGAACCTCATCATACACCTCAGCTGCTGCAGAACTTCCTCATACACCCCAGCTGCTGCAGAACATCATCATACACCTCAGCTGCTACAGAATCTCATCATACACCTCAGCCGCTGCAGAACCTCATACTACACCTCAGCTGCTGCAGAACCTCATACACCTCAGCTGCTGCAGAACCTCATAATACACCACGATCTGCTGCCGTCGCTCCGTTGAATAGGAGCGTCGGCAGCAGACGCTGCTATATCCTATGGGCTGCCCGGACGATCAGCGATCACCCTGACAGCCCCCCCCGCAGCGAGCGGGGAACGAGGAGCAAACGAGCGCTGAGAGCGCTCGTTTGCTCCTCTTAACGACCAGTGCAATAGGCCCTTTACTCACGTATACAGGGGTGACCGGGTCCAATCTCCTATAGGTGGGGAACATACCAGAGGGAAAGAAGGGAGAAGAGTCAGAGGTTATAGTGTGCAGAGGAACAGTGGAGGAAGTCAGCAGTCACATCACTACAACGGTCAGCAGAGGTCAGCGGTGACATCACTACAACGGTCAGGAGAGGTGAGCGGTGACATCACTACAGCAGTCAGGAGAGGTCAGCGGTGACATCACTACAGCAGTCAGGAGAGGTCAGCGATGACATCACTACAACGGTCAGCAGAGGTCAGCGGTGACATCACTACAACGGTCAGGAGAGGTCAGCAGTGACATCACCACAACGGTCAGGAGAGGTCAGTGGTGACATCACTACAATAGTCAGGAGAGGTCAGCAGTCACATCACTACAACGGTCAGCAGAGGTCAGCGGTGACATCACTACAACGGTCAGGAGAGGTCAGCAGTGACATCACCACAACGGTCAGGAGAGGTCAGTGGTGACATCACTACAACGGTCAGGAGAGGTCAGCAGTGACATCACTACAACGGTCAGCAGAGATCAGCGGTGACATCACTACAGCAGTCAGGCGAGGTCAGCGGTGACATCACTACAACAGTCAGGCGAGGTCAGCGATAACATCACTATAAACAGTCAGGAGAGGTCAGCAGTGACATCACCACAACAGTCAGGAGAGGTCAGCGGTGACATCACCACAACAGTCAGGAGAGGTCAGCAGTGACATCACCACAACAGTCAGGAGAGGTCATCGGTGACATCACTACAACAGTCAGGAGAGGTCATCGGTGACATCACTACAACAGTCAGGAGAGGTCATCGGTGACATCACTACAACTGTCAGGAGAGGTCAGCGGTGACATCATCACAGCAGTCAGGAGAGGTCAGCGGTGACATCACTACAGCAGTCAGGAGAGGTCAGCGGTGACATCACTACAGCAGTCAGGAGAGGTCAGCGGTGACATCACTACAGCAGTCAGGAGAGGTCAGCGGTGACATCACCACAACATTCAGGAGAGGTCAGCGGTGACATCACTACAATAGTCAGGAGAGGTCAGCGGTGACATCACCACAACGGTCAGGAGAGGTCAGCGGTGACATCACTACAGCAGTCAGGAGAGGTCAGCGGTGACATCACCACAACATTCAGGAGAGGTCAGCGGTGACATCACTACAATAGTCAGGAGAGGTCAGCGGTGACATCACCACAACGGTCAGGAGAGGTCAGCGGTGACATCACTACAGCAGTCAGGAGAGGTCAGCGGTGACATCACTACAGCAGTCAGGAGAGGTCAGCGGTGACATCACCACAACGGTCAGGAGAGGTCAGCGATGACATCACTACAATAGTCAGGAGAGGTCAGCAGTGACATCACCACAACAGTCAGGAGAGGTCAGCGGTGACATCACCACAACATTCAGGAGAGGTCAGCGGTGACATCATCACAACAGTCAGGAGAGGTCAGCAGTGACATCACTACAACAGAGATGTGGGGTCAATACACTGTGTAATAATACCTCTAGGCCTCCATTCCTATTATTACTGGCAGGCCTGGACTGACAATGCCCGCTGGGCCCCTCACATTACCATTCTGTGGGGGCCGCCCGGGCTGTTGAATGAAATGGTGCTTCATTAAATCCTGCCTGGCAGCGGCGGACTGAGAGGGCCGGATGCAGCCAGACACTTGTCACACAGCACCATGCATAGGCCACCACCAGCAGGTACACATTAGTAGCTCACACTGACTGAATGCCATGTGGTAATGCGGCCCCCTCAGTCCGGTGGTGGGACTGTCAGCAGTGCGGAGACGGGAGGCCATGCAGCTGCCTGTTACTGTTAAATGATGACCTGATTTATGACAGGAAGTTCTGGCAGCGGCTGGGGACCCCTTAGACCAGGCATGTCCAAACTTTTTTCGAAGAGTGCCAAATTTGATGAAGTGAACATGTGCGAGGGCCGACCATTTTACATGCTACATGCTATATGCTTTATAACACAGGCAGATAATAGCAAGCTGGATACCTGGGGGGCCGTAAAAGTTCGGAATGCGGGCCGCAAATGGCCCTCCGGCCGGACTTTGGACATGCCTGCCTTAGACCATGCTGACGGCCGCTACCGGACTGAGGGGGCCGCGTGTCAACACAACGTTCAGTAAATGTGAGCTACTAATGTGTTCCTGTTGTGGTGGTCTATGCATGGTGCTGACAGGTGGCACAGGGCAGGGAGCACTCAGCTCTCTAAGCCTTTCACTGCGAGACCACAGGCTGCATTAGGCCGCGTTAGGCCGGACATCTACAAGTGATGACTGACTCTGCTGCTCCATGACATCGGCGTGCAGCTGACAAGTGGGTAACGTTTGTTTTTGTCCATAATCGAAGGACATTAGAGGGGGCACCACCACTGGGGGAAGGATAGGAAGGTAAGAAGGGACCATCACTACTGGGAGGAGGGGGGGGGGGTACAGGAGGAAGGTTAGAGGGGATCATCACTGCCATTTCTGGCCACAGAGAGGGACTATTGCTACTTGGGGGCACAAGATAGGGTGGTTACAGCTACTCAGGGGCATAGTAGGGGGGTTATTACTATTTGGGGACACAAAAGGGGGCTTTATAATAGTTTGGGGGTTCGGCTGGGATCTTGTCAATTGGCAGGTATATACACAGCGTAGAGGAACAGAAGGGGCTCATATCTGTGCAGGTCAGTAATAGGGGGAACTATTCATGTTTGAGGCACTAGGGACGGGGTATCATATAGAGGTGACGGGTGTATAGACATGCTGGAAAAGTGTGGAGCCTAAGATGTTTGTCCGATAGATGCTGCGGGGACAAGTCATGGCGGACAGAAGTCTTCACCATGGGCCGGACTGAAAGGAGTCACAGGTGGATATATCTGCACTTTCAGTCACTATATTCTCCCTATGTGGGGGTCACGTTGGACAGTGTTACAGTGGGTTTATTCAGTAGCGGTAATGGTGGATGGAACAGAGAATGCTGAGAAGTGGGATCAAATACAGAAAACTTTTCTGGAGCACATTTCTTGTTTTTTTTTTTTAATTACGGGTGTGTGTGTATGTGTATCTGTGTGTATGTATGTGTATCTGTGTGTGTATGTGTATCTGTGTGTGTATGTATGTGTATCTGTGTGTGTGTGTATGTGTATCTGTGTGTGTGTGTATCTGTGTGTGTATGTATGTGTATCTGTATGTATGTGTATGTGTATATGTGTATCTGTGTGTATGTATGTGTATCTGTGTGTGTGTATGTATGTGTATCTGTGTGTATGTGTATCTGTGTAAGTGTATCTGTGTGTGTGTGTATCTGTGTGTGTATGTATGTGCATCTGTGTGTGTATGTGTATCTGTGTGTGTATGTATGTGTATCTGTGTGTGTGTGTATCTGTGTGTGTATGTATGTGTATCTGTATGTATGTGTATGTATATCTGTGTGTGTGTGTGTGTGTGTGTGTATGTATGTGTATCTGTGTGTATGTATGTGTATCTGTGTAAGTGTATCTGTGTGTGTATGTGTATCTGTGTGTGTAAGTGTATCTGTGTGTGTATGTGTATCTGTATGTGTATCTGTGTGTGTGGGGGGGGGGGAGAGGTTTCATATGTTACGTTGGCTGGAAGGTGCTTTATGTGTCAGGTGTTAGGAATGTGACTTTACGCTCCTCGGTCCGTGCCGGGCGGCCGAGGAAGCGCTGAGTTTCTATCTGTGTTTGCACTGAATGAGTTGTGTCTGAATTGTGTTTTACTTTCCAGCCACACCTGCCTTGCCTGTCAGACTTCTGGCGGTGCAAGAGTTACTGCACTGCTAGGTCTAGGTTTAGGTCTGTTCAGCTGAGCTTGGTGCTGGGATCAGGGCTGCTCCAATCAGCTGCTGGACCTGGTCTCTGATCCTGGATAAAAAGCAGTCAGATCCTCATTTCCCTGCTGGCTATTGGTTGTTACTAGTCCCAGCTCCCCTGCTCCTTTACCAGCGTTCCCTGTCCCAATACCCTTGCTATTGCTCTGCCCGTGTTCTGACCTCTGACTATCCGCTCTCTTTCTGATTTTGCACTGCGTTGTCCATTTGGTTTTGACCCGGCTAGCTGACTATTCTCCATTGTGTTTTGTTGGTCTGTCTACGTTTTGTGTGTTCACCTACTCAGTGTAGGGACCGACTCTGTGGTTGTCCGCAACCGTTTAGGGTCGTCTGTGGCAAGTAGGCAGGAACATTGGTTGGGGCAAGTTTCAGGGTTCACTGCCTTGTCCTTGTCTCTCTAGCCTGACAGAATAGCCAGCCCTGCCATCTTGCCTCATGGACAACAGAATGGCCATGACCAATATTGTGGACCAAATGCAGCGGCTCAATACCATGGTTCAGGAGCTTGCTGTAAGAGTCCAAGATCAGGAGATGGCGCCCCAACAACTTACTGTGAGCTCCCCAGCACCTCCTGAGCCGCCCATTCAGCTCCCAGACAAGTTCTTGGGGGACAGGAGAAAATTTCATGCCTTCCGGGAGGGATGCAAGTTATTTTTTAAGTTAAGTCCCCGCTCCTTAGGAGATGAGACCCAGAAGGTGGGCATAGTCATGTCGCTTCTCCAAGGGCCACCACAGGAATGGGCCTTCTCTCTACCATCTGATTCTCCTGACTTACTGACAGTGGACCAGTTTTTTTTTGGCATTGGGGTTGCTGTACGATGACCCTGACAGTGCTGTCAATGCTGAGCGTCAGCTGGCGGGGCTGAGGCAGGGCAGACGTCCAGTGGAGGAGTACTGCTCAGAGTTTAGACAGTGGAGTGGCCTCTCCACCTGGAATGACTCTGCCCTCCGTTTTCAGTTCCGCGCGGGGCTTAGTGACCGGTTAAAGGACATGTTGGTGGCGTATCCTACTCCTAACTCCCTTGAGGAAAGTATGACACTGGCCATTCGAGTTGACTGACGGTTGAGGGACAGACAGCATGAGAGGGGTAGTCCTGACCATCCTAGAAACTCTTTATTACCTGTCTCCTACCCTAACCCTTCCCCTACTGCCTTACCCACACCAGAGGAGCCTATGCAGTTAGACTCCACCGATGCCAAGGCCCCACGAACACTTCGCCTGCAGAACAATCTCTGTTTGTATTGAGGGAAAACAGGACACAGAGTTCGGCAATGTCCTTCCAAGCCGGGACCACCGCCGGAAAACTTCAGCCCCTGAGAGACTATCGAGGGGGTCTCTCAGGTGCACAGGTAACCTTCAGAAATAAGCTGTTGTTGCCTATTTCCCTGGTGTTGGGGAATAAAGGTGTTTCTGGCTACGCCCAGATCGATTCTGGGTCATCAGCAAATTTCATTAACCCTATGTTTTTTTCTGGTTTAGAGGTATGTCCCCTGCAGCTCCGGTCCCCTGTAAATGTTTCTGAAGCCGACTTTGCCCCCTTTGCCCAAGGGGACGTACGGTATATAACCCCCCCACCTGGAAGTAGAGGTGGGGTCTGTTCATGTTGAAAACCTTGCCTTTCTCCTTATGCATAATTTGTCATCTGATGTGATTTTAGGATTACCCTGGTTGGAGGCACATAACCCTGTCTTCGACTGGACCAACAGGGAACTGGTAAAATGGGGGCCTAAGTTTGTTCCCCACTGCATTGCGGTATCTCTTGCACAATGTTCCTCTAAGGGCGAGGATATTCCGGAATTTTTGTCGGACTACTCTGATGTGTTTGACGAGAGAGCTGTGGATGGCATGCCACCCCACAGACCATATGACTGTGCTATAGAATTAGTTCCCAGTGCCAAATATCCCCGGGGTCGTATATTTAACTTGTCCTGTCCTGAGAGGGAAGCCATGTGGGAGTACATAAAGGACAGTCTGCGTAAGGGCCATATTCGCCCGTCCTCCTCTCCCATGGGGGCGGGGTTCTTTTTTGTGGGTAAAAAGGATGGTGGGCTTCGGCCCTTGTATCGACTACCGGGAGTTAAACAAAATTACCATTAAGAATCAGCATCCGTTACCCCTGATTCCAGATTTATTTAACCAGATAGTAGGAGCTAAATGGTTTTCCAAAGTAGACCTACGGGGGGCATATAAGCTTATCAGAATCAGGGAAGGTGATGAGTGGAAGACCGCCTTTAATACCCCAGAGGGCCATTTCAAATACCTTGTCATGCCCTTTGGGTTATGTAATGCTCCGGCGGTCTTCCAACACTTTGTGAATGACATTTTTCGTGAACATTTGGGTCGATTTATGGTTGTTTATTTGGATGACATTTTGATTTTTTCCCCTGATTGGGATTCCCACATATCACATGTCTGTACAGTTATGGAGCTTCTGAGGCAAAATAGTCTGTGTGCCAAGTTATCGAAATGCCAGTTCGGTATCCAGGAGGTCTCATTTTTGGGTTACAATATAACCCCTAACTCATTTGGTATGGATCCCCTTAAGGTGAAAGCCATTAAAAACTGGAAGCGATCCAATAATCTCAAGGCCCTGCAGAGGTTTTTGTGTTTCGCCAACTACTATAGGAAGTTCATCAAAAACTTCTCAATTATAGCTAAACCCCTTACGGATCTGACCAGGAAGAGGGCAGATCTAGTGAACTGGACTACTGAAGCTATTAAGGCATTCGATAAACTTCGGCAATGTTTCTCAGAGGCTCCAGTGCTAACACAGCCAGATTTTGAACGTCCCTTTATTGTGGAGGTGGACGCATCCGAGGTGGGGGTGGGAGCAGTGTTGTCTCAGGGATCTAAAACTCTTACCAATCTTCGCCCTGTTGCCTACTTTTCAAGGAAGTTCACCCACGTCAAATGTAATTACAATATCGGCAACAGAGAATTGCTAGCTATCAAAATGGCGTTCGATGAGTGGAGGCACTTCCTTGAGGGTGCCAAACATAAGGTGGTGGTACTTACTGACCATAAAAATCGGGTATACTTAGACAGTGCCAAACGCCTTACCCCATGTCAGGCCAGATGGGCCTTGTTTTTTTCTAGATTCAACTTTGAAATCACGTATCAGCCTGGTTCCAAGAATGTCAGAGATGACGCCCTGTCTCGCAGTTTTGACATTGAGAATTCTCCCAGGAACCAGCCCGATAAGATTTTAAAACCCGGTGTTATGGTGTCGGTTCTGCAACCCAACTTACTGACTCAAATTGCGGAATCTCAGGCCCTGGCCCCCCGTAATACTCCGGGATCTCTCTTGTTTGTGCCTCCAAACCTTCGCCTTCGGGTTTTGGAGGAGGTTCATAGTTCGGTGTTGGCTGGTCACCCCGGGTGGCAGGAACTAATTATTTGCTCTCACGTCATTACTGGTGGCCAGCTTGGGCCCGGGACGTCAAGTCCTTCGTTGAGGCTTGTGAGACTTGTGCTTGGTCTGAGGTTCCCCATAGGCCACCGGAGGGTCTCTTTTGTCCTCTGCTGGATCTGGTAGATCGTTGCTCGTTTACTGGGCCTATTACACAGCCCGATAATCGTTTAGCAAGAGCTGCAAGGACATCGTTACAGCCCTTGCTAAACTGGCATACATTAACCATCCACGTTCCAGGGCTGCTCCTGACGTCCGCTTCTCCCCATGTCCCGCGCGCGCTCCCGCAGCGGCCTGTGATTGGCTGAGCGGCCTATCAGCTGACAGGCCGCTGTGAAGTTAGAGTGCGCGCGGGACCCCGGGAGAAGCGGACGGCAGGAGCAGCCCTGGAACGTGGATGGGTAATGTATATCGTTAGTCGGTGCGCGGTAGGCGCCCGACAAAAATAGGTTCTAACCTGTATCAACGATCAGCCGATGATCGTTGTCATCGGCTGATCGTTGCATTTATTACACTGAGCGATAATCGGCCGAATCGGGCCAATTCAGCCGATTATCGTTCCGTGTAATAGTACCCTAAGGGTAAGACTGTCATTTGGGTAGTCGTGGATAGATTTTCTAAGATGTGCCATCTCATCCCTCTGTGTAAGCTCCCTAACGCCCGCACTCTAGCCACACTGTCTATTAACCACATTCTGCGCTTGCATGGTGTCCCTGAAAACATTGTCTCCGACAGAGGTGTTGAGTTTGTAGCTAAGTTCTGGAGAGAATTTTGTGGCAGGTATCTTTTTATCTTTCTCATCTGCTTTCCATCCACAGACTAATGGACAGACTGAGAGAATCAACCAGTCACTAGAACAGTTTCTGAGGTGTTTCGTGGCTGATGCCCAGGACAAATGGAGGGACTTTATTTCACTAGCAGAGTTTGTTCTAAACAATCATGAGCAACGTTCAATTAAGATGTCGCCGTTCTTTTGTAATTTTGGTTTTAACCCTAGGTATTCATCCACTCACTCCACCAAATTTGTGAACCCCTCAGCTGAAGCTATATACTCAAAACTGTGCACAGTTTGGGCCCAAGCTCATCAGAGCTTGGTTAAAGCCCAAGAGCTATACCAAAAACATGCTAATAAAAGACGCATACCTGGCCATCAATACGTACTAGGTGAGAAGGTCTGGCTCTCTACCAAGAACCTAAGGTTAAGGGTGCACTCCGGTAAACTGGCACCCAAATATATTGGTCCATATACGCTTGTGGAGATCATTAACCCTGTTACTTTCAGATTAAAACTGCCTACATCTCTCCGTATTTATAGTGTGTTTCATAAGGCTCTTTTAAAGAGGTATGTTCCTCCAGTGTCTCTGTCGCCTCCCCCTGCTCCGCTCATCATCCAGGGTGAATTGGAGTATGAACTCTCGTTGGGTACAGGGCTCATTGCAGTATCTTGTCCACTGGAAGGGCTTCGGGCCAGAGGAACGTACGTGGGTTTCTGCCCGGGACATGCACGCTCCTCGCCTGGTACGGCGATACCATGTACTGAATCTTTCTAGGCCTGGTCCGTTGACTAAGGGTCCTGAGGCCCCTCGTAAGAGGGGGGTACTGTCAGGAATGTGACTTTGCGCTCCTCCGTCCGTGCCGGGCGGCCGAGGAAGCACTGAGTTTCTGTCTGTGGTTGCACCGAATGAGTTGTGTCTGAATTGTGTTTTACTTTTCAGCCACACCTGCCTTGCCTGTCAGACTTCTGGCGGTGCAAGGGTTACTGCACTGCTAGGTCTGTTCAGCTGAGCTTGGTGCTGGGATCAGGGCTGCTCCAATCAGCTGCTGGACCCAGTCTCTGATCCTGGATAAAAAGCAGTCAGATCCTCATTTCCTTGCTGGCTATTGGTTGTTACTAGTCCCAGCTCCCCTGCTCCTTTCCCAGCGTTCCCTGTCCTAATCCCCTTGCTATTGCTCTGCCCGTGTTCTGACCTCTTGCTTGACATCTGACTATCCGCTCTCTTTCTGATTTTGCACTGCGTTGTCTGTTTGGTTCTGACTCGGCTAGCTGACTAACCTCCATTGTGTTTTGTTTGTCTGTCTACGTTTTGTGTGTTCACCTACTCAGTGTAGGGACCGACTCCGTGGTTGTCCGCAACCGTTTAGGGTCGTCCGTGGCAAGTAGGCAGGGACATTGGTTGGGGCAAGTTTCAGGGTTCACTGTTTTGTCCTTGTCTCTCTAGCCGGACACCAGGGCTGCTTTTTAGTCCTATTCCGGTCCTGGTTACTGCTACTGCCTATGCTGCCGCTACTTCTATGACTATAGTAACATCTATCATTCTATCTTAGGACAGTCAGGCTCCAGTCACTATACTCATTCATAATGAAGGAGAGGACTGACACACTGTAACAAAGCCCTCAGCACATGATGGATATGATGATAAATCCTCCAGTATAATACAGTCCTGATGATGAGACCCATCCACAATCTACACTATACACACATGAGCCCTGCAGTAAGACTATAATATACTCCTATAATACACCCAGCATACAGGGGGGTCTTATCAGGGGACGGCCATGGGCACTCACCTGGGCTCCTGCGCTCCAGAGGTCTATGCGGCAGATGTGCTCGGCTCCCGACACCAGGACATTTATAGGGAGCGATGGAGCCGAGTGCTGGGAATACACGGCCATCACTGGTGGAGCATCCAGGGAAATCAGCCACGGCATAAACACCAGGGCGGATGTCATCTATTTACAGGAGAGGACTCGGGGGGGGGGGGGGGGGGGGGGGGTCATCTATCTACAGGAGAGGACTCGGGGGTCATCTATTTACAGGAGAGGACTCGGGGGGGGGGGGGGGGTATCTATTTACAGGAGAGGACTCGGGGGGGGGGGGGTATCTATTTACAGGAGAGGACTCGGGGGTCGGGGAGGTGATTGATGACAAAAGTTCTGAATGTTTATTACTGCTCTGTAATACATTCTGCAGGAGAGAACATCACTAAATAATAATAATAATAATAATAATTGATGCCATGATTAAGGGTTAAGTGTTGGTTGTGACATATAAATTGTGTTTTTATGTGGGTGGGACAACACCTTGTTGCTGAACCTGCTTCTTGATTCTTACATCTGCTGATCGCAGCTTTTGTGAATATCAATGGACAAACGCATGCTGCAGTGATTGTATTGTACCTTGTAAAGGCACTGCCAACACTGCACACACTGTATACACACTGCCAACACTGCACACACTGTATACACACTGCCAACACTGCACACACTGTATACACACTGCCAACACTGCACACACTGTATACACACTGCCAACACTGCACATACTGTATACACATTGCCAACACTGCACACACTGTATACACACTGCCAACACTGCACACACTGTATACACACTGCCAACACTGCACATACTGTATACACATTGCCAACACTGCACACACTGTATACACACTGCCAACACTGCACACACACTGCCAACATTGCACACACACTGCCAACACTGCACACACACTGCATACACACTGCCAACACTGCACACACTGCATACACACTGCCAACATTGCACACACACTGCATACACACTGCCAACACTGCACATACTGTATACACACTGCCAACACTGCACACACTGCATACACACTGCCAACATTGCACACACACTGCATACACACTGCCAACACTGCACACACACTGCATACACACTGCCAACACTGCACATACACTGCCAACACTGCAAATCTCACTGATCGGCACTCTTTTGCGGTCACGGGCAAAACTGAAACCTTTCTAGCAGGCAGGTGCAGGGAGGAACATAATAAACAAGCTCTACTTACCTCTCCCCGTGCCCCCAAAGTGCCGCATCACAGACCCCTGGACCCCAATGGAACTCTTCTTCGCCCAAGCTCAGATGTAGTCGCGAGGGGGGAAATACCCCACCCAGCTGATTGATTGCCCCATGTGCCAAAGACTACAGCTGTGTCTGACCCCAGTCACTGGACAAAAAGATCCTGGAGCCTGGTGGGACTTAGCACAGCTATCCCTCCCCTGAAGGATCCTGGGTAGTTTTCCGGCCTAGAGACAGTATCCCACCAAAAGTGGCCTTGGAAGATTGACAGAAGCTTCTGTTGCCAAGCCAGATCAGCATAGTCGCAAAGTAGGAGCTGCTTGTACTAGGTCTATTAAGGTGTGCAGTAGTACTGGCATTACCACCACCTGTACTAGGCCTATCATGGTGTGCAGTAGTACTGGCATTACCACCACCTGTACTAGGCCTATCATGGTGTGCAGTAGTACTGGCATTACCACCACCTGTACTAGGCTTATCATGGTGTGCAGTAGTACTGGCATTACCACCACCTGTACTAGGCTTATCATGGTGTGCAGTAGTACTGGCATTACCACCACCTGTACGAGGCCTATCATGGTGTGCAGTAGTACTGGCATTACCACCACCTGTACTACTGCCTGTACTAGGCCTATCACTGTGTACAGTAGTTCCAGTATTACCACCACCTGTATTGCTGCCTGTACTAGGCCTATCATGGTGTGCGGTAGTTCCAGGAATTTCCAGTGTTACCACCACCTCTGCTGCTGCTTGTATTAGGCCTATCATGGTGTGCGGTAGTCCCAGTATTTTCCCCACCTCAGCTGCTGCTTATACTAGGCCTATCATGGTGTGTGGTAGTCCTAGTATTACCACCATCTCTGCTGCCTGTACTAGGCCTATCATGGCGTGCAGTAGTACTGGCATTACCACCACCTGTACTGCTGCCTGTACTAGGCCTATCATGGTGTGCGGTAGTTCCAGGAATTTCCAGTGTTACCACCACCTTGGCTGCAGCTTGTACTAGGCCTGTCACGTGTCTTAAGCTGAAGCCTTTTTGCACAGCTACTCCCTTACTACCAATATATCCTATGGAACTTAAATCTGTTTTCAGGATATTAATGTCCATAGTATTGACTAAACTTCCTATGGATCCCAATCCTCCTAGAACCCTTCTACCGCTGCTTGTCTCTTTTTGGTGGTTTTTGCTGCATGTGGTCCTAACCATTGTGCTAAACCTTCTTCCATGTTCCGAAGATGTCGTTTACACTGGGGATAAGTGGAAGATATTTCCCAATGAGTGATATTAAATGTCCAAACAATGGTGGCAAATGATCCATTCCGTAACAAAGGCTTGGCATAAAAGTGGTCAATTTGGATTGGATGGTTATTCTCTACAGTCCTCGCTGAATGACAGTACCTTATTCTCTACAGACCTCGCTGAATGACAGTACCTTATTCTCTACAGACCTCGCTGAATGACAGTACCTTATTCTCTACAGACCTCGCTGAATGACAGTATCATATTCTCTACAGACCTCGCTGAATGACAGTACCTTATTCTCTACAGACCTCGCTGATTGACAAGACCTTATTCTCTACAGACCTCGCTGAATGACAAGACCTTATTCTCTACAGACCTCGCTGAATGACAGTACCTTATTCTCTACAGACCTTGCTGAATGACAGTGCCTTATTCTCTACAGACCTTGCTGAATGACAGTAGCTTATTCTCTACAGACCTCGCTGAATGACAGTACCTTATTCTCTACAGACCGCGCTGAATGACAGTACCTTATTCTCTACAGTCCTCGCTGAATGACAGTACCTTATTCATTACAGACCTTGCTGAATGACAGTGCCTTATTCTCTACAGTCCTCGCTGAATGACAGTAGCTTATTCTCTACAGACCTCGCTGAATGACAGTAGCTTATTCTCTACAGTCCTCGCTGAATGACAGTACCTTATTTTCTACAGTCCTCGCTGAATGACAGTACCTTATTCTCTACAGACCTCGCTGAATGACAGTACCTTATTCTCTACAGACCTCGCTGAATGACAGTACCTTATTCTCTACAGTCCTCGCTGAATGACAGTACCTTATTCTCTACAGTCCTTGCTGAATGACAGTACCTTATTTTCTACAGTCCTTGCTGAATGACAGAACCTTAATATCTACAGTCCTCGCTGAATGACAGTACCTTATTTTCTACAGTCCTCGCTGAATGACAGAACCTAATTATCTACAGTCCTCAGTGAATGACAGTACCTTATTCTCTACAGACCTCGCTGAATGACAGTAGCTTATTCTCTACAGACCTCGCTGAATGACAGTACCTTATTCTCTACAGACCTCGCTGAATGACAGTACCTTATTCTCTACAGACCTCGCTGAATGACAGTACCTTATTCTCTACAGACCTCGCTGAATGACAGTGCCTTATTCTCCACAGTCCTCGCTGAATGACAGTGCCTTATTCTCTACAGACCTCGCTGAATGACAGTATCATATTCTCTACAGACCTCGCTGAATGACAGTACCTTATTCTCTACAGACCTCGCTGATTGACAAGACCTTATTCTCTACAGACCTCGCTGAATGACAGTACCTTATTCATTACAGTCCTTGCTGAATGACAGTAGCTTATTCTCTACAGACCTCGCTGAATGACAAGACCTTATTCTCTACAGACCTCGCTGAATGACAGTACCTTATTCTCTACAGTCCTCGCTGAATGACAGTACCTTATTCTCTACAGACCTTGCTGAATGACAGTGCCTTATTCTCTACAGACCTTGCTGAATGACAGTAGCTTATTCTCTACAGACCTCGCTGAATGACAGTACCTTATTCTCTACAGACCGCGCTGAATGACAGTACCTTATTCTCTACAGTCCTCGCTGAATGACAGTACCTTATTTTCTACAGTCCTTGCTGAATGACAGTACCTTATTCTCTACAGACCTCGCTGAATGACAGTACCTTATTCTCTACAGACCTCGCTGAATGACAGTACCTTATTCATTACAGACCTTGCTGAATGACAGTGCCTTATTCTCTACAGTCCTCGCTGAATGACAGTAGCTTATTCTCTACAGACCTCGCTGAATGACAGTAGCTTATTCTCTACAGTCCTCGCTGAATGACAGTACCTTATTTTCTACAGTCCTCGCTGAATGACAGTACCTTATTCTCTACAGACCTCGCTGAATGACAGTACCTTATTCTCTACAGACCTCGCTGAATGACAGTACCTTATTCTCTACAGTCCTCGCTGAATGACAGTACCTTATTCTCTACAGTCCTTGCTGAATGACAGTACCTTATTTTCTACAGTCCTTGCTGAATGACAGAACCTTAATATCTACAGTCCTCGCTGAATGACAGTACCTTATTTTCTACAGTCCTCGCTGAATGACAGAACCTAATTATCTACAGTCCTCAGTGAATGACAGTACCTTATTCTCTACAGTCCTCGCTGAATGACAGTAGCTTATTCTCTACAGACCTCGCTGAATGACAGTACCTTATTCTCTACAGACCTCGCTGAATGACAGTACCTTATTCTCCACAGTCCTCCCTGAATGACAGTACCTTATTCTCCACAGTCCTCGCTGAATGACAGTACCTTATTCTCTACAGACCGCGCTGAATGACAGTACCCTATTCTCTACAGTCCTCGCTGAATGACAGTACCTTATTCTCTACAGACCTCGCTGAATGACAGTACCCTATTCTCTACAGTCCTCGCTGAATGACAGTACCTTATTCTCTACAGACCTCGCTGAATGACAGTGCCTTATCCTATACAATCCTCGCTGAATAACAGTACCTTATTTTCTACAGTCCTTGCTGAATGACAGTGCCTTATTCTATACAATCCTCGCTGAATAACAGTGCCTTATTCTATACAATCCTCGCTGAATAACAGTACCTTATTTTCTACAGTCCTTGCTGGTAATGCTTCCAGAGATTCAGTCTCCATCACTATCTCTCCTATCAGAGCTGCTTCCTTTGCGAGGGAATCTGCCTTCTCATTGCCCACAGCTAATTCATTGGTCCCTTTCCTGTGTCCTGGGATTCTGACAATGGCGGATTTGATAGGATTTTTGGAAGCAAACTCAATGATAGTTTGTAATGTGTCTTTGTGGACTAACACTTTATTAGAAGAATCCACAAATCTTCTCCTCTTCCACACAGATAGGTAGTCAGTCAATGATGGAACATAAGAGCTGTCACTATAAATTACCAAGGGACCACCGTTCTCTCTCTCATTGAGCTCCAAAACCATTTTAACAGCTTCCAGTTCTGCTCCTGGTAATCTGTACATTAATGCTCGATGCCACATCCAGTATGATAGGTGCCTCTAAGGCAGAAACTTGATCCATCTACAAAGACTGGCTCCTCATTTCCATCTGTTTCTCTTCTCAAAGAATTGGGTACTCCCCCTGAAACGTATCAATGCATTTATGACATTACCCCTCATACAGCTGAGGAAGAACGTACTTAGCATTATCATCTACTTCAATCTGCTTTGGTGACAAAGACAACCAATGTGCAAATCTCTGATGGGAAACACATGGGACACACTTTTCAAAAATAAGTTTCAAAGTAGAGTCATGGCCAAAAGTTTTGAGAATGATACAAATATTAATTCTTACAAAGTCTACTGCTTCAGCTTTTAAAATGGCAATTTGCATATACTCCAGAATGTTATACAGAGTGATCAGCTTAACAGCAATTACTTGCAAAGTCAATATTTGCCTAGAAAATGAACTTTATTCCCAAAACACATTTCACCATCATTGCAGCCCGGCCTTACAAGGACCAGCTGACATTGTTTCAGTGATTGCTCCATTAACACAGGTGTGGGTGTTGATGAGGACTGGGCTGGAGATCAATCTGTCATGATTAAGTAAGAATGACACCACTGGACACTTTAAAAGGAGGCTGGTGCTTGGCATCATTGTTTCTCTTCTGTTAACCATGCATCGCTAAAGAAACACGTGCAGTCATCATTGCACTGCACAAAAATGGCCTAACAGGTAAGAGTATTGCAGCTAGAAAGATTGCACCTCAGTCACCAATATATCGCATCATCAAGAACTTCAAGGAGAGAGGTTCCATTGTTGCCAAAAAGGCTCCAGGGCGCCCAAGAAAGACCAGCAAGCGCCAGGACCGTCTCTTAAGTGAGGTCAACTGCGGGATGGGGCTACCAGCAGTGCAGAGCTTGCTCAGGAATGGCAGAAGGCAGGTGTGAGGGCATCTGCACTGTGCAATGTGCGACTGCGGAGACTCTTGGAGCAAGGCCTGGTCTCAAGGAGGGCAGCAAAGAAGCCACTTCTCTCCAGAAAAAAAAATCCGGGACAGACTGATATTCTGCAAAAGGTCCAGGGAGTGGACTGCTGAGGACTGGGGGAAAGGTCCAGGGAGTGGACTGCTGAGGACTGGGGGAAAGGTCCAGGGAGTGGACTGCTGAGGACTGGGGGAAAGGTCCAGGGAGTGGACTGCTGAGGACTGGGGGAAAGGTCCAGGGAGTGGACTGCTGAGGACTGGGGGAAAGGTCCAGGGAGTGGACTGCTGAGGACTGGGGGAAAGTCATTGTCTCTGATGAATCCCCTTTCCGATTGTTTGGGATATCTGGAAAACAGCTTATTCGGAGAAGACGAGGTGAGCGCTACCACCAGTCTTGTCTCATGCCAACTGTAAAGCATCCTGAAACCATTCATGTGTGGGGTTGCTTCTCAGCCAAGGGAATTGTCTCTCTTACAGTCTTGCTTAAAAACACAGCCATGAATAAAGAATGGTACCAGAATGTTCTCCAAAAGCAACTTCTCCCAACCGTCCAAGAGCAGTTTGGCCACCAACAATGCCTTTTCCAGCATGATGGGGCACCTTGCCATAAAGCAAAGGTGATAACTAAATGGCTCAGGGAACAAAGCATAGAGATTTTGGGTCCATGGCCTGGAAACTCCCCAGATCTTAATCCCATTGAGAACTTGTGGTCAATCATCAAGAGACGGGTGGACAAACAAAAACCCAAAAATTCTGACAAAATGCAAGCATGTGATTTGGTCCAGAAGTTGATGAGAGCAGCCAGGGAGAATTGCAGAGGTCCTGAAGAAGAAGGCGAAACACTGCAAATACTGACTTGCTGCAGTAACTCATTCTGACTGTCAGTATAAGCTTCTGTTACTCAGAATATGATTGCAATTATATTTCTGTATGTGATAAAAACATCTGACAAACACACATAAAAACCAGAGGGCAGGGGATCATGGGTAAATAGAAGATTTGTGTCATTCTCAAAACTTTTGGCCGTGACTGTAGAGTGGGGAGTTTGCAAAATGAATTTGTCAAATCCCACGATACACTGAAGCCAGAGCAGGAGCTCTTTGCAAATCAGGTTTCAATTGCTCAAAAGCTTTCTGCTGATCATAACCCCATGGTCCAAAGGACTTGTCATCAGCAGTATCTTTTAGTACATAATATAGGGGTTTGGCTTTCTTGGCAAATCCTTCAATGAATTCTCTAGAAAAATTCACAAGCCCCAAAAACTGTCTCAGACTCTTGTATGTTGTAGGGACAGGCAGTGATGCAATGGTCTCCATTCTTTCCTGCAGGGGGCGTCTCTGACCTGGACTAATCCACACTCCCAAATATCTGACCTCCTGTTTCAAAATTGGGACTTTTCTTTACCCAACATTATGATCTCTCACAGAAGTTGTATAATATACAAGGTCCCTTCGGATCAAAGAAGTGGTACAGTTACTCATGAATTAGGGAACAAGAATCCCTCATAGGTAGGTGGCCCACTCAGGCCTCCAGCTAGAGACTCTACGACAAGTCCAACCAGAAGTCAGCTCCGAAATGGATGGTGCTCGGGATCTGCGTTGGCGAGCAGGTCCACTGCTAGCCAATCAGGAACTTGCACTGGGGATGTCCCTAGAAAACTGAACAGCTGTGGTAGGTCTTCATTGCGGCGTAAGGTAAAGGTGCCTTAGCCCTTACGCACAATCACAGAGGCGCTAGGGCCGGGTGGAGGAGGCGTCTCATATGCAGGGTGCATACAGAAATATCCGGGAACAGGCGGATCGTTGCCCCTTCATATTGCACTGTACCCGAGTTGCGCAGTGCAAGCAGAATAGACTCTTTATCAGAATAGTTATGCAAGCGGCACAGAATGTCTCTAGGTGTGGAGTTGTCCAGGGTTGAGAACCGTGCCACGCTGTGCACTCGGTCTATTTGGAATGTAGAGTCCAACAATCTGTTAGTGGCCAAGTTGAATATTTCAGACACTCGACGTGGCAAATCATCATGTGGTTGGTGTTCTGGTAGCCCTTTAAGTCGGACATTATTTCTGCAACCGCAGTTTTCCTGGTCGTCCAGGAGGAGCGTGAGCCTCTAAGTATGGGCCCATGAGTGCGCCATTTCCTGCTCTAAGCTATCCACCCGTGCTGACAAGATGGCGGCCGCATCCTCAGTGGCCGTCGTTCAGGAAGCCAGCTCCTCCTCCTACCTTGCGCCAGCGGGTCATTCGGGGGGTCCGAGCGCTGTGTAAGGGACCAGCCCGGGGGGTCCCGCTCCTCATCAGAGACCTCTTGGTCCAGGTCGGGAGCCCCTGCAGGCGTCTGGCTGCTGCCAGTTTTTTGTGTGTGTGTGTCAGTAGGTGATTACATTCATTGCATTGCTATTATAATCATGTTACCAATACTTGTATATTTGCATGTTTGTATGATTACATTTATTATAATCATGTTATCAGTATTTGTAAATCTGCATGTTTTGGTTTTTGAAGACAAATTTGTTGGTCGCTGTTCACATGTGCGCTTTTATGCTCAGTCTGTGTGTCAGCAATTACAAAACATGCAATAGCACATGGATCATTTCTCCTTGTTTCAATTGTATCCGGGGGGGGGGGGGACAGATTTTTTAATGGATTTGTCATTGTGAATTTGTATGTTTAAGGGCATGCAGCCTGAAACACGTCCATCCTTTGGACTAGGAGTATCTGGTTCATCGTCAAATAACTGGTTATGGATATCTGGAGCCGGACATCCTTCTTTCCTTGTCTCTGCATTTGCTGTGTGCCATACAGCTGTCCCGTGCACCATCCAGGTTTCCCAGCGGAGGTTCAGTCAGCTGCCTTTCTTTTACTCTGACAATATGAAACTAAACAGGTCACATTCTCAGGTGTGAGCAGGGTCTGCGGAACGTTCTCCATCACTCAGGTTAATGGTCACCATGACTTTTGGATATGGTCAATAAACACAAACTATGGACTTAATGCAAAACATACTATTTGCATGTTAAAACAGACAGAACATTTATTTAACTCACAGAACTAACATCACAAGCGTCAGGTGAAGAGTTCAGCCACCGGATTCCCATATAGTGAGAGATCTCCAGCTGTCTGACATCCAGCACGTAGCAGGACAGCAGTATGGATGATCACCGTGCCCTCCCCAGGATGGACTTACCATTGTCACATCCTTCATGCTGGCCACAAGCCCAGCCTGCTCACCAACGTGAGGCTCAACCTCCTCTGTTAGCTATAATGAGTCCACAAGTGCCAAACTAGGTGACTATATGACGTGTATTTTTAGTTATATACTTAGCTCAACGCCATAAACTTATTACGTAAAATTATATGTCCAGGCAAACGGAAACCTCTATAGAACCATGGCTAAAGGACTGTATTTTCCTCTGACTTAAAGGGTTAATGCCAACCTGAAACTGACCAAAGTTTTACATGGTACCAGATACCACAGAACTCCTCAGGCATCTCCACTTTCCAAGGCCTCCCTCAACTCTTGCTGGCTGTTTTAGTGACCGTAGTGCTGACGGTCCACTCTTGCTTGTGTGATACTCTCAGCTTCTGGATCTTCCCAAAGTGTGTGTGAGCTCCCTTGCTGGCTGTTCTGGAGGCCAGTGCATGCACACAATCACCTGCCATAGTGAGGCCTAGTACCTGTGGTTACCTGGATACCAGTGAGGTCTAGTACCTGTGGTTACCTGGATACGGGTGAGGCCTAGTACCTGTGGTTACCTGGATACCAGTGAGGTCTAGTACCTGTGGTTACCTGGATACCAGTGAGGCCTAGTACCTGTGGTTACCTGGATACCAGTGAGGCCTAGTACCTGTGATTACCAGCGAGGTCTAGTACCTGGGGTTACTTGGATACCAGTGAGGTCTAGTACCTGTGGTTACCTGGATACCAGTGAGGTCTAGTACCTGGGGTTACTTGGATATCAGTGAGAGCTAGTACCTGTGGTTACCTGGATACCAGTGAGGTCTAGTACCTGTGGTTACCTGGATACCAGTGAGGCCTAGTACCTGTGGTTACCTTGATACCAGTGAGGCCTAGTACCTGTCGTTACCTGCATTTGGGTGCTCTATGGCCTTACCTGAAAGGGGCTTCGTGGATATTACAATATCTGCATATAACCGACCTCAACCTCGCCAGGACGGTATTTGCGGTATTTCTATCTCCCTGTCTGAAGTCTACTCTGAGCTGTAAGCGCTGCACCATGCGTAAAGAGAGGTAGTCACAGCCCCGCCCCCTGTATATCATGTGTATAGAGAGGTAGTCACAGCCCCGCCCCCTGTATATCCTGTGTATAGAGAGGTAGTCACAGCCCCGTCCCCTGTATATCATGTGTATAGAGGAAAGTCACAGCCCCGCCCCCTGTATATCCTGTGTATAGAGAAGTAGTCACAGCCCCGCCCCCAGTATATCCTGTATATAGAGAGGTAGTGCCCCGCCCTCTGTATACCATGTGTATAGAGGTAGTGTCAGCCCCGCCCCCTGTATATCCTGTGTATAGATAGGTAGTCACAGCCCCGCCCCCTGTATATCCTGTGTAGATAGGTAGTCACAGCCCCGCCCCCTGTATATCCTGTGTATAGAGAGGTAGTCACAGCCCCGCCCCCTGTATATCCTGTGTATAGAGGTAGTCACAGCCCCGCCCCCTGTATATCCTGTGTATACAGAGGTAGTCACAGCCCCACCCCCTGTATATCCTGTGTATAGAGAGGTAGTCACAGCCCCGTCCCCTGTATATCATATGTATAGAGAGGTAGTCACAGCTCCGCCCCCTGTATATAGAGAGGTAGTCACAGCCCCGTCCCCTGTATATCATGTGTATAGAGAGGTAGTCACAGCTCCGCCCCCTGTATATCCTGTATATAGAGAGGTAGTCACAGCCCCGCCCCCTGTATATCATGTGCATAGAGAGGTAGTCACAGTTCTGCCCCCTGTATATCCTGTGTATAGAGAGGTGGTCACAGCCCCGTCCCCTGTATATCATGTGTATAGAGAGGTAGTCACAGCTCCGCCCCCTGTATATCATGTGTATAGAGAGGTAGTCACAGACCCGCCCCCTGTATATCCTGTATATAGAGAGGTAGTCATAGCGCCGCCCCCTGTATATCATGTGTATAGAGAGGTAGTCATAGCCCCGCCCCCTGTATATCACGTATATAGAGAGGTTGTCACAGCCCCGCCCCCTGTATATCATGTGTATAGAGAGGTAGTCACAGCTCCGCCCCCTGTATATCATGTGTATAGGGAGGTAGTCACAGACCCACCCCCTGGATGACATCACTGATGGTATATAATGTTATAAATTTCACCCACCTTATACTACAGCAACAACTATTGATTTATAATAATAAATGATATGTGGACACCACTAAGATTTCAGCTCTGAGGTCCTTAAAAAAAGCAGTCCACGTCTTAATTTCCTTCAGCAAGCTAGGCCATTTACTTACCCAGGCTGATCACGTTACAGGGTCATATAGGCTGCACTGGTGTCTGTGTAACATGTCCCAAGTCTACAGAGCGTTCACATAGACTTGCTTAGAAAACAGGGACTTCTGGCCTCTTTACAAGCACTGGAGACTCTAAACAATTAAAGAAGTCACGTTGGCAGCAGCGGGACCTGAATGACATGAACTTAGAAGTGCCACATCGTGGAATTGCGACCAGCTTGGGTATGTAGATGTCTATGCTTTTCACATAACCACCATATACACTAGATGTAGGGTAAGATGTCTTCTGGATTACAGTGGGTCAACTTATCAGGACTTCACCAGATGACTAAGAGCGAAAGGTTCTGCAGAAGCTCTCACGTATCTGACGACTCCTGATGCTGTAAATTATTGGGTTGAGCGTTTGTGGAATGAATATGTACGAATTGGTAACAAAGTCTATAAAAACTGGAGATGCGTGGATATCAAACCTGTGGATTACTGATAGGGCCACCATTGGGGTGTAGAACATGCAGACGGCACAGAGATGTGACACACACGTGTTAAATAACTTGTACTGCTCCTGCTTGGAGGTGAAGTGAAGGACCGATCTGATGATCAAGATGTAGGAGATCAAAATAAGGGTCAAGTCTACAGTGGCGGTGCCCACAACTGCAATAAGGCCATATACGATGTTGAAGGTATTGGTGCCATCACACGCCAACTTCATCACATCTGAGTGCAAGCAGTATGAGTGGGAAAGGACGTTCCCCTTACAGTATGGAAGGAGTGGAAGACTGCTTACTGCTGGTAGGAATAATGTTCCTCGGATGAGTGAGACCAGGATGATCTTGGCCACCACTGAGTTGGTAAGAATGGCTGTGTACCTTAGTGGGTGACAGATGGCAACAAAACGGTCATAGGCCATGGCTGCCAAGAGTGAAGACTCGGTGGTGGTTACTAAGTGGATGAAGAACATCTGTAGGAGACACACCTGAGACTGAATGTCATGGTGATGGAACAAGAAGATACTGAGCACCGAGGGGCTTGTGAGCAGTGAGAAGGAGATGTCAATGATGGCCAGTGTGGACAGAAACTGGAACATTGGCTGACGGAGCTTGTAGTCACAATAGATCACCTGGAGGACTAGACCGTTCCCGGTGAAGGAGACAAAGAACATGAAACACATAGGAATGGAAACCCAACTGTAGAAGTCCTCCTGTAGCGACAACCCCATGAGGTAGAAAGTGGTGGGAATACGGCTGCTATTCAGCATGGTGGTCTGCAATGTCAGGAGACACCCTCCTTCTAATGGATGGAAGGAAGTTCAGGGAGTTCAGAAAGGTTCCATAGATAGGTGAGCCACCATGGTCAGGCTTCTGGATGCAGTCTCTAATGCCAAACGAAAGAAGAGATTAGAACATTTTAGGGTCTATTTAGTTGGATAAAAAAACAGTCCGATATGAGTTGTGGTGATTGTACAATATATATGTGATGGGTAGTAAAGGGGCAGGTGCTGCCGGCAAGCAATGAACTTTATTCTCACAGAGAAGATGAGATCAATCTAAGAAAGAGCAGGTGCTTGTTTGTCCGCTGATCCCTGGACCTATAAGATGGGGCAGTAACCGGACCGCTCAGCCAATAATTGCCCAGTGTAATAGGCTCTTTAGTCTTTTCTTTCTATGTCTCCTCTATTTCTAGTTGTTCCTTTTGACGGTGCTCTAGATGTCTCCTCCCCCCACCACCAGTGGTGTAGTAAAAGGGGTTGCACCATTCGCCATTGTGACTTACATTAAGGGGGCTCACCAGACCCCTCACCACATGCCGTCACTCTGCTGTTCTCTTGAATCAGCTGGTAAAATGAAAGCCAGTATCTAGAACTCCAGTGAGTCCGCCGACAGCTCTTTCTATTCCATTCTATCAGCACTAGTGAGGAGTGAACATCCCGATGTTTGGTTCGGATTCTGAGCACGAACATTACATTTTTATCATGATGGGTTCCTGTTCGCTGAACATTCATGAACAAATAACGAACTTACTGTAGAATCGTACTCTTTGGTCTACGCACATGCATGCAGATTACCAGGTACAAAGTGTAAATTACGCAGTTGCGTACCTTCGCAAGTTTGAATATGTTCAAAAATGATCGTAACAAATTGTGACTTTCCCCAATATTGAAAGATGATGCCGGGGGGTGTGGGGGGTAATTCACTTCATGGCTTCCAGGGACATCACAACCATGAAACACACAATGGGTATCAGTAATAATCACAGACATTATTTCGGTCCCCTGTTGGGAAACATCGTCTGTAAATAGCAAGAACCCAGCGTCAGGCTATGGTCACACACAGGATTTCTGTCAGTCCTTTGGAATATAAACCAGGAGGGGAACTGAAAGGGCAAAATATCATTTGCACAGTTTCTGTTAGTGGAAAAAAACAAACAAACAAAACCTTTGAAGCCAAAGCCAGGAAGCGCATATAAACAGGGAACAGGTCATAAAGGAAAGACTGGGATTTTTCCTTTTCAAATCCATTACTGGCTTTGGCTTCAATAATCAGATAAATCTCTCTGTATAAAAGTACCCTTATGTGTCGTCTACTGGACTCAATAATACATGACATCATCTAAATGGGCTGAGCAAAAAATGTAAAAATTATATCATGTAATGATTTTCTCACATAATGTCATTGTACTGAGTAATGTTATCGTTATAACTTTGTCTTTTTTTATATTGTCTGGCACAAATATTAATGTCAATCCTGTTCATTATGAAGGCTTGTGTGTGGCCGGGCTGTTGCTGAGTGACCTGGGTGTGTGGCCGGGCTGTTGCTGAGTGACCTGGGTGTGTGGCCGGGCTGTTGCTGAGTGACCTGTGTGTGTGTGTGGCTGTTGCTGAGTGACCTGTGTGTGTGTGTGGCCGGGTTGTTGCTGAGTGACCTGTGTGTGTGGCCGGGCTGTTGCTGTGTGACCTCTGTGTGTGTGGCCGGGCTGTTGCTGAGTGACCTGTGTGTGTGGCCGGGCTGTTGCTGAGTGACCTGTGTGTGTGTGGTCAGGCTGTTGCTGAGTGACCTGTGTGTGTGGCCGGGCTGTTGCTGGGTGACCTGTGTGTGTGTGGCCGGGCTGTTGCTGAGTGACCTGTGTGTGTGGCCAGGCTGTTGCTGAGTGATCTGTGTGTGTGGCCGGGCTGTTGCTGAGTGACCTGTGTGTGTGTGGCCGGGCTGTTGTTGAGTGACCTGTGTGTGTGGCCGGGCTGTTGTTGAGTGACCTGTGTGTGCGGCCGGGTTGTTGCTGAGTGACCTGTGTGTGTATGGCCGGGCTGTTGCTGAGTGACCTGTGTGTGTGGCCGGGCTGTTGTTGAGTGACCTGTGTGTGTGGCCGGGCTGTTGTTGAGTGACCTGTGTGTGCGGCCGGGTTGTTGCTGAGTGACCTGTGTGTGTGGCCGCGCTGTTGCTGAGTGACCTGTGAGTATATGGCCCGGCTGTTGCTGAGTGACCTGTGTGTGTGTGTGCCGGGCTGTTGCTGAGTGACCTGTGTGTGTGTGGCTGTTGCTGAGTGATCTGTGTGTGTGGCCTGGCTGTTGCTGAGTGACCTGTGTGTGTGTTGCCGGGCTGTTGCTGAGTGACCTGTGTGTGTGGTTGGGCTGTTGCTGGGTGACCTGTGTGTGTGTGGCCGGGCTGTTGCTGTATGACCTGTGTGTGTGTGGCCGGGCTGTTGCTGGGTGACCTGTGTGTGTGTGGCCGGGCTGTTGCTGAGTGACCTGTGTGTGTGGCGGGGCTGTTGCTGAGTGACCTGTGTGTGTGGCCGGGCTGTTGCTGAGTGACCTGTGTGTGTGGCCGGGCTGTTGCTGAGTGACCTGTGTGTGTGTGGCCGGGCTGTTGCTGAGTGACCTGTGTGCGTGTGTGTGTGGTCGGTCTGTTGCTGAGTAACCTGTGTGTGGTCGGGCTGTTGCTGAGTGACCTGTGTGTGTGTGGCCGGGCTGTTGCTGAGTGACCTGTGTGTGTGTGTTGCCGGGCTGTTGCTGAGTGACCTGTGTGTGTGTGTTGCCGGGCTGTTGCTGAGTGACCTGTGTGTGTGTGTGGCCGGGCTGTTGCTGAGTGACTTGTGTGTGTGGCCGGGCTGTTGCTGAGTGACCTGTGTGTGTGTGGCTGGGTTGTTACTGAGTGACCTGTGTGTGTGTGGCCGGGCTGTTGCTGTGTGACCTCTGTGTGTGTGGCCGGGCTGCTGCTGAGTGACCTGTGTGTGTGGCCGGGCTGTTGTTGAGTGACCTGTGTGTGTGGCCGGGCTGTTGTTGAGTGACCTGTGTGTGTGGCCGGGCTGTTGTTGAGTGACCTGTGTGTGCGGCCGGGTTGTTGCTGAGTGACCTGTGTGTGTGTGGCCGGGCTGTTGCTGAGTGACCTGTGTGTGTGGCCGGGCTGTTGTTGACTGACCTGTGTGTGTGGCCGGGCTGTTGTTGAGTGACCTGTGTGTGTGTGGCCGGGCTGTTGCTGAGTGACCTGTGTGTGTGTGGTTGGGCTGTTGCTGAGTAACCTGTGTGTGTGTGGCCGGGCTGTTGTTGAGTGACCTGTGTGTGTGTGTGTGTGTGTGGCCGGGCTGTTGCTGAGTGACCTGTGTGTGTGCGTGTGGCCGGGCTGTAGCTGAGTGACCTGTGTGTGTGGTCGGGCTGTAGCTGAGTGACCTGTGTGTGTGGCCGGGCTGTTGCTGAGTGACCTGTGTGTGTGGCCGGGCTGTTGCTGAGTGACCTGTGTGTGTGTGTGGCCGCGCTGTTGCTGAGTGACCTGTGAGTATATGGCCGGGCTGTTGCTGAGTGACCTGTGTGTGTGTGCCGGGCTGTTGCTGAGTGACCTGTGTGTGTGTGGCTGTTGCTGAGTGATCTGTGTGTGTGGCCTGGCTGTTGCTGAGTGACCTGTGTGTGTGTTGCCGGGCTGTTGCTGAGTGACCTGTGTGTGTGGTTGGGCTGTTGCTGGGTGACCTGTGTGTGTGGCCGGGCTGTTGCTGGGTGACCTGTGTGTGTGGCGGGGCTGTTGCTGAGTGACCTGTGTGTGTGTGGCCGGGCTGTTGCTGAGTGACCTGTGTGCGTGTGTGTGTGGTCGGTCTGTTGCTGAGTAACCTGTGTGTGGTCGGGCTGTTGCTGAGTGACCTGTGTGTGTGTGGCCAGGCTGTTGCTGAGTGACCTATGTGTGTGTGTGGCCGGGCTGTTGCTGAGTGACCTGTGTGTGTGTGGCCGGGCTGTTGCTGAGTGACCTGTGTGTGTGTGGCCGGGCTGTTGCTGAGTGACCTGTGTGTGTGTGTGTGTGGCCGGGCTGTTGCTGAGTGACCTGTGTGTGTGTGTGGCCGGGCTGTTGCTGAGTGACCTGTGTGTGTGGCCGGGCTGTTGCTGAGTGACCTGTGTGTGTGTGGCTGGGTTGTTACTGAGTGACCTGTGTGTGTGGCCGGGCTGCTGCTGAGTGACCTGTGTGTGTGTGTGTGGCTGGGCTGCTGCTGAGTGACCTGTGTGTGTGGTCGGGCTGTTGCTGAGTGACCTGTGTGTGTGGTCGGGCGGCTGTAGCTGAGTGACCTGTGTGCGTGTGGCCAGGCTGTAGCTGAGTGACCTGTGTGTGTGTGTGGCCGGGCTGTAACTGAGTGACCTGTGTGTGTGGCCGGGTTGTTGCTTAGTGACCTGTGTGTGTGGTCGGTCTGTTGCTGAGTGACCTGTGTGTGTGTGTGTGTGTGTGGCCGGGCTCTAGCTGAGTGACCTGTGTGTGTGT
The DNA here is from genome assembly GCF_027789765.1 of Dendropsophus ebraccatus. Taxonomy (NCBI): domain Eukaryota; kingdom Metazoa; phylum Chordata; class Amphibia; order Anura; family Hylidae; genus Dendropsophus; species Dendropsophus ebraccatus. Next base: position 4,572,582 of record NC_091458.1, on the reverse strand, counting down.
GTGTGTGTGGCCGGGCTGTAGCTGAGTGACCTGTGTGTGTGTGGTCGGTCTGTTGCTGAGTGACCTGTGTGTGTGGTCGGTCTGTTGCTGAGTGACCTGTGTGTGGTCGGGCTGTTGCTGAGTGACCTGTGTGTGTGTGGCCAGGCTGTTGCTGAGTGACCTGTGTGTGTGTGTGTGGCCGGGCTGTTGCTGAGTGACCTGTGTGTGTGTGGCCAGGCTGTTGCTGAGTGACCTGTGTGTGTGTGTGTGCGTGGCCGGGCTGTTGCTGAGTGACCTGTGTGTGTGTGTGGCCGGGCTGTTGCTGAGTGACCTGTGTGTGTGGCCGGGCTGTTGCTGAGTGACCTGTGTGTGTGTGGCCAGGCTGTTGCTGAGTGACCTGTGTGTGTGTGTGTGCGTGGCCGGGCTGTTGCTGAGTGACCTGTGTGTGTGGCCGGGCTGTTGCTGAGTGACCTGTGTGTGTGGCCGGGCTGTTGCTGAGTGACCTGTGTGTGTGTGGCCAGGCTGTTGCTGAGTGACCTGTGTGTGTGTGTGTGCGTGGCCGGGCTGTTGCTGAGTGACCTGTGTGTGTGGCCGGGCTGTTGCTGAGTGACCTGTGTGTGTGGCCGGGCTGTTGCTGAGTGACCTGTGTGTGTGTGGCTGGGTTGTTACTGAGTGACCTGTGTGTGTGGCGGGGCTGCTGCTGAGTGTCCTGTGTGTGCGTGTGGCCAGGCTGTAGCTGAGTGACCTGTGTGTGTGTGTGCGTGTGGCCGGGCTGTAGCTGAGTGACCTGTGTGTGTGGTCGGGCTGTTGCTGAGTGACCTGTGTGTGTGGTCGGGCTGTTGCTGAGTGACCTGTGTGTGTGGCCGGGCTGTTGCTGAGTGACCTGTGTGTGTGTGGCCGGGCTGTTGCTGAGTGACCTGTGTGTGTGTGTGGCCGGGTTGTTGCTGAGTGACCTGTGTGTGTGTGTGGCCGGGTTGTTGCTTAGTGACCTGTGTGTGTGGTCGGTCTGTTGCTGAGTGACCTGTGTGTGTGTGTGCGGGCTGTTGCTGAGTGACCTGTGTGTGTGGCCGGGTTGTTGCTTAGTGACCTGTGTGTGTGGTCGGTCTGTTGCTTTGTGACCTGTGTATGTGTGTGCGGGCTGTTGCTGAGTTACCTGTGTGTGTGGATTCACAGCGGATTTCTCTGCACACTCGCAGTGTGAAATCTGCTGTGAATCCGGTACGTGTGAAGCTACCCTGACTGTGTTTTTTTTTTTTGTAAAAAGCCCTGTCTGACCACAACCCTACTGGTTTGTGTGCTTGTTTCTCTCCAGATTCGTCCCTACCTGCCTCTGTAAAAATTTCTTGTTATGTGACACCAGGAGAGGCCCAAAATCTTTTTTTTCTTTTCTTTTTTCTTTTTAATTTGTACAATATAATGTAAGGGTGTGTTCACACGTACAGGATCCACAGCAGATTTCAAGGCGCAGATTTGATGCTGTGTACAGTTATTTAGGTACATTGATATCTGCGCCATCAAATTTGCTGCGGATCCTGTACGTGTGAACACACCCTAAAGGGTAGCTTCACACGTAACGTATCCTCAGCGAAATCCACATTGATATCTGCGCCATCAAATTTGCTGCGGATCCTGTACGTGTGAACACACCCTAAAGGGTAGCTTCACACGTAACGTATCCTCAGCGAAATCCACTGCAGATACTCGCCCATTCACTTTAATGGTCATCCCACTGTCATGTCAAACTCATCGCCGTTAACCCCTGTGGGCCGGGAACATACTGTACCGGGTCCCCGCTCCTGCTTGCTTCGAGGGCTCCCGGCGTCTCCCAGCAGTTTGCCAATCAGTGCGCTGCATCGGGGCAGCACACTGATTGGCTGAGCGCCAGAAGACACTGAGAGCCCCCAAAGCAAGCAGGAGCGGGGACCTGGTACAGTATGTTCCCGGCCCACAGGCGTTAATGGCGCTGACACATGTAAGATGAGCAGGTGTAGTGCGTTTCTAGGAGTTTGCACTGCATACACCACATGGAAATAGTGCCAGACGATGGTGTAAACAGCATGTGAGGGCGCGTTCAGACTACGGAATTATTTCGATTAACCTGCTTGGCTCTCCACCCATCCCATGCAAGCGGGGGCAAGCAGCAGAATCAGTAGCAAGTTACCCACAAGAATTCTGTAGTCTGAACGCGCCCTTAGTGTGAGAGCTGTTCACCAGAATAAAGGATCCTGCATCACATGAAAAAAAAACACAGTTAGTTGAGGATATGGTGTTAAAGGGGTACTCTGCTAAAAAAACATTCACCCACACGTCTCTTCCTTTCCCCAGCATGTACATTACTCACATAGGGAGGCTTCATCTCCTCTGCTGGTTTCAGCCACTTTTCTGCTCTCCGCTGCCCAGGAAGTTTTTCTATTACTGCTGACCCCTCTTATCTCTAGCTGCCGCCATTTTGTGACCCCCTTATTTTGTGTCAGCCTGTCATTGTGCAGTCATGTTGTGTCAGCCTGTCAGTGTGCAGCCATTTTGTGTCAGCCTGTCAGTGTGCAGCCATTTTGTGTCAGCCTGTCAGTGTGCAGCCATTATGTGTCAGCCTGTCAGTGTGCGGCCATTTTGTGTCAGCCTGTCAGTGTGCGGCCATTTTGTGTCAACCTGTCAGTGTGCAGCCATTTTGTGTCGGCCCGTCAGTGTGCAGCCATTTTGTGTCGGCCTGTCAGTGTGCAGCCATTTTGTGTCAACCTGTCAGTGTGCAGCCATTTTGTGTCGGCCCGTCAGTGTGCAGCCATTTTGTGTCGGCCCGTCAGTGTGCAGCCATTTTGTGTCCCCTATTATCTCTAGCTGCCGCCATCCTGTCAGTGTGCGGCCATTTTGTGTCAGCCTGTCAGTGTGCAGCCATTATGTGTCAGCCTGTCAGTGTGCGGCCATTATGTGTCAGCCTGTCAGTGTGCAGCCATTTTGTGTCAGCCTGTCAGTGTGCAGCCATTTTGTGTCAGCCTGTCAGTGTGCAGCCATTTTGTGTCAGCCTGTCAGTGTGCAGTCTCTGCTCTGGGCTGAGTCTCCTCTGTCCTGGCCTGTAAACCATCCCCCTTCCTCATGGCTAATTTGCATCAGTTGTCCTGTCACTTCTGATTGGCCTGTTAGTCACATGGTGCTTGCTGGCCAATAAGCAGGCAGGCTGGGATACTGATCACATGACCATGCTGAGGGAATCTCTCCTATATGGATGTCAGTAATGGCCATGCACCTTCCCAGCTACAATATACGGCTGTTTCCTCACACAGGCAGGTCCTGTACTCTCCTATATGGGATTACCTCACATCTATCTGTCTATTACTGACTGTTATATACACAGCTCTGCTACCTGGGAAAGCTGGGTGCCTGTATGTGTGACTGAGGGGCAGAAGTGTATATGTTATTCCTGCACAGAGGGGGAGGTATACAGAGATATACAGAGATAGCAGGAGAGACAGAGAATGGGGAGATATACAGAGATAGCAGGAGAGACAGAGAAGGGGGGAGATATACAGAGATAGGAGGAGAGACAGAGAAGGGGGAGATATACAGAGATAGCAGGAGAGACAGAGAAGGGGGAGATATACAGAGATAGCAGGAGAGACAGAGAAGGGGGAGATATACAGAGATAGCAGGAGAGACAGAGAAGGGGGGAGATATACAGAGATAGCAGGAGATACAGAGAAGGCGATATACAGAGATAGCAGGAGAGACAGAGAAGGGGGAGATATACAGAGATAGCAGGAGATACAGAGAAGGGGAGATATACAGAGATAGCAGGAGAGACACAGAAGGGGAGATATACAGAGATAGCAGGAGAGACAGAGAAGGGGGGAGATATACAGAGATAGCAGGAGATACAGAGAAGGGGAGATATACAGAGATAGCAGGAGAGACACAGAAGGGGGAGATATACAGAGATAGCAGGAGATACAGAGAAGGGGGAGAGATATACAGAGATAGCAGGAGAGACAGAGAAGGGGGAGATATACAGAGATAGCAGGAGAGACAGAGAAGGTGGAGGAGATATACAGAGATAGCAGGAGACACAGAAGGGGGAGATATACAGAGATAGCAGGAGATACAGAGAAGGGGGAGAGATATACAGAGATAGCAGGAGAGACAGAGAAGGGGGGGAGATATACAGAGATAGCAGGAGAGACAGAGAAGGGGGAGATATACAGAGATAGCAGGAGATACAGAGAAGGGGGAGAGATATACAGAGATAGCAGGAGAGACAGAGAAGGGGGAGATATACAGAGATAGCAGGAGAGACAGAGAAGGTGGAGGAGATATACAGAGATAGCAGGAGACACAGAAGGGGGAGATATACAGAGATAGCAGGAGAGACACAGAAGGGGGAGATATACAGAGATAGCAGGAGATACAGAGAAGGGGGAGAGATATACAGAGATAGCAGGAGAGACAGAGAAGGGGGAGATATACAGAGATAGCAGGAGAGACAGAGAAGGTGGAGGAGATATACAGAGATAGCAGGAGACACAGAAGGGGGAGATATACAGAGATAGCAGGAGATACAGAGAAGGGGGAGAGATATACAGAGATAGCAGGAGAGACAGAGAAGGGGGAGATATACAGAGATAGCAGGAGAGACAGAGAAGGGGGGAGATATACAGAGATAGCAGGAGAGACAGAGAAGGGGGGAGATATACAGAGATAGCAGGAGAGACAGAGAAGGAGATATACAGAGATAGCAGGAGAGACAGAGAAGGGGGGGATATACAGAGATAGCAGGAGAGACAGAGAAGGGGGAGATTAGGGCTGGGCGATATTGGCCTAAATCAATATCGCGGTTTATCGCACATGTAGCCGCGGTAACGATAATTGAACGATAATTATGACACACCCCTTTTTTGCAAACCACACCCACTTGCCGTGCCAAACTGGCGATATTTTGATTCAAAAAAGTAAAATAGAACTCACTGAGCAGCAACCCATGGTTAGTCTATTATCATTATTATTATTATTTGTCATTATTAGGGGGTCTCAGCAGAGACCTGGACATGTGTATATACAGGTATACAGCCTCTACAGGGTATACACAGGTCACAGAGGGATAGGTGTGTATGACTATATGGGGGGGATGGATTGGGGTGTATTACTATACAGGAGGTTGGGATCGGGTTACAGGACTATACAGGCAGCGCATAGGGATAGGGGGCGGATAGGGGTGTATGACTAAACAGGGAGGGCGGATAGGGGTGTGTGACTATACAGGGAGCGTGGATAGGGGTGTGTGACTATATGGGGGGGCGGACAGGGGTGTATGACTATACAGGGGGGCAGATGGGGGCATATGACTATACATAGGGGGGCGGATAGGGGCGTATGACTATACGGGGGGAGGACAGGGGTGTATGATTATAAGAGGGGGGCAGCTGGGGGTGACTGGGGCAGGCAGGGGGTGACTGGGGCAGACTGGGGGTGACACAGGGGGACTGGGGGTGACACGGGGGGACTGGGGCAGCTGGGGGGGACACTGGGGCAGCTGGGGGGACACAGGGGGACTGGGGCAGACACAGGGGGACTGGGGCAGCTGGGGGGACACGGGGGACTGGGGCAGACACAGGGGGACTGGGGCAGACACAGGGGGACTGGGGCAGCTGGGGGACACACAGGGGGACTGGGGCAGCTGGGGGGGACACAGGGGGACTAGGGCAGACACCAGGGGACTGGGGAAGCTGGGGGGGGGGGGGGACACAGGGGGAATGGGGCGACTGGGGCAGACACAGGGGGACTGGGGGAGACACAGGGGGACTGGAGCAGACACCAGGGGGACTGGGGCAGCTGGGGGGGGGGGGGACACAGGGGGACTGGAGCAAACGCCAGGGGACTGGGGAAGCTGGGGGGGGGCACAGGGGGACTGGGGGAGACACAGGGGGACTGGAGCAGACACCAGGGGGACTGGGGCAGCAGGGGGGGGGGGGACAAAGGGGGACTGGGGCAGCTGGGGGTGACTGAAGGAGGTCTGGGGCAGCTGGGGGGACACGGGGGGGACTGGGGCAGCTGGGGGGGACATGGGGGGACAGGGGCAGACACGGGGGGACAGGGGCAGACACGGGGGGACAGGGGCAGACACGGGGGGACAGGGGCAGACACGGGGGGACAGGGGGGACACGGGGGGGACAGGGGCAGATGGGGGACATGGGGGGGAATGGGGCAGCTGGGGGGGGGGACACAGGGGGAATGGGGCAGCTGGGGAGGACACAGGGGGACTGGGGCAGCTGGGGAGGACACAGGGGGACTGGGGCAGCTGGGGAGGACACAGGGGGACTGGGGCAGCTGGGGAGGACACAGGGGGACTGGGGCAGACACCAGGGGACTGGGGAAGCTGGGGGGGGGACACAGGGGGACTGGGGCAGCTGGGGGGGACACAGGGGGACTGGAGCAGACACCAGGGGACTGGGGAAGCTGGGGGGACACAGGGGGATTGGAGCAGCTGGGGGGGACACAGGGGGACTGGAGCAGCTGGGGGGGACACAGGGGGACTGGAGCAGCTGGGGGGGACACAGGGGACTGGAGCAGCTGGGGGGACACAGGGGAACTGGAGCAGCTGGGGGGACACAGGGGGACTGGAGCAGCTGGGGGGGACGCAGGGGGACTGGAGCAGCTGGGGGGGACACAGGGGGACTGGAGCAGCTGGGGGGGACACAGGGGGACTGGAGCAGCTGGGGGGGGGCACAGGGGGACTGGGGCAGCTGGGGGGGGGACACAGGGGGACTGGAGCAGACACCAGGGGACTGGGGCAGCTGGGGGGGGGGGGCACAGGGGGACTGGAGCAGCTGGGGGGGGGGGACACAGGGGGACTGGAGCAGCTGGGGGGGGGGACACAGGGGGACTGGAGCAGCTGGGGGGGGGACACAGGGGGACTGGAGCAGCTGGGGGGGGACACAGGGGGACTGGAGCAGCTGGGGGGGGACACAGGGGGACTGGGGCAGCTGGGGGGGGACACAGGGGGACTGGAGCAGCTGGGGGGGGGGACACAGGGCACACAGGCACACAGGTTCCCCTCCCGGCCACACATGCAGGTCCCCGGTCTCTGGCTGCAGAGACTGTAATGGTGATAGCGTCGCTGCCATTACTGGAGCTGTAGAGCGGGATCGGGGGATGCAGATCCCGCTGTTCAGCTCCAGGACCCGCAGGACGCTATCACCATTACAGTCTCTGCAGCCAGAGACCGGGACCTGCATGTGACGGCGACGGGACGCGATATGTACAGCTGGTCAGCCGCGGCTGTTAGGCGGAATGCCCGACCGACCTGCACCTCACTTCCCGGCACAAGTCCCGTCCGAGCGGGGCGGGGAGGGCAATGCTGTGTGTGCAGGTGCAGGGACGCCGGATGGGACCGGACTTGACGGGTGGGCGCATGGACGGACAGGTGCGGCGGGACGGGGCCTGGACGGGTGGGGAGGGAAGTGGTGAGGGCGCTCGGACGGGCGGGGGGCGCTTGGCTGCGGGGGGCGGGCGGCTTTGTCACCTGGACCCCGCTGCTCCTCCACCTCCCGCTCTGATACCGGCGTCCCTGCACAAGTTATTGTGCTGTGTGTGCAGTGACGCCGGCATGTCCGAGCTGGAGGAGCAGCAGAAAAATACAAAAAAAATACAAAAATACCGCAAATACCGTCCTGGCTAAGTTGAGGTCGGTTAACCGACGCCAGTGACGGTATCGGTATTTTTGCGGTATACCGCCCAGCCCTAGGGGAGATATACAGAGATAGCAGGAGAGACAGAGAAGGGGGAGATATACAGAGATAGCAGGAGAGACAGAGAAGGAGATATACAGAGATAGCAGGAGAGACAGAGAAGGGGGGGATATACAGAGATAGCAGGAGAGACAGAGAAGGGAGAAATATACAGAGATAACAGGAGAGACAGAGAAGGGGAAGATATACAGAGATAGCAGGAGAGACAGAGAAGGGGGAGATATACAGAGATAGCAGGAGAGACAGAGAAGGGGGAGATATACAGAGATAGCAGGAGAGACAGAGAAGGGGGGAGATATACAGAGATAGCAGGAGAGACAGAGAAGGAGATATACAGAGATAGCAGGAGAGACAGAGAAGGGGGGGATATACAGAGATAGCAGGAGAGACAGAGAAGGGGGAGATATACAGAGATAGCAGGAGAGACAGAGAAGGGGGAGATATACAGAGATAGCAGGAGAGACAGAGAAGGAGATATACAGAGATAGCAGGAGAGACAGAGAAGGGGGGGATATACAGAGATAGCAGGAGAGACAGAGAAGGGAGAAATATACAGAGATAACAGGAGAGACAGAGAAGGGGGAGATATACAGAGATAGCAGGAGAGACAGAGAAGGGGGAGATATACAGAGATAGCAGGAGAGACAGAGAAGGGGGAGATATACAGAGATAGCAGGAGAGACAGAGAAGGGGGAGATATACAGAGATAGGAGGAGAGACAGAGAAGGGGGAGATATACAGAGATAGCAGGAGAGACACAGAAGGGGGAGATATACAGAGATAGCAGGAGATACAGAGAAGGGGGAGAGATATACAGAGATAGCAGGAGAGACAGAGAAGGGGGAGATATACAGAGATAGCAGGAGAGACAGAGAAGGGGGGAGATATACAGAGATAGCAGGAGAGACAGAGAAGGGGGAGATATACAGAGATAGCAGGAGAGACAGAGAAGGAGATATACAGAGATAGCAGGAGAGACAGAGAAGGGGGGGATATACAGAGATAGCAGGAGAGACAGAGAAGGGAGAAATATACAGAGATAACAGGAGAGACAGAGAAGGGGGAGATATACAGAGATAGCAGGAGAGACAGAGAAGGGGGAGATATACAGAGATAGCAGGAGAGACAGAGAAGGGGGAGATATACAGAGATAGCAGGAGAGACACAGAAGGGGGAGATATACAGAGATAGCAGGAGAGACAGAGAAGGGGGGGAGACATACAGAGATAGCAGGAGAGACAGAGAAGGGAGAAATATACAAAGATATACAGAGATAGCAGGAGAGACAGAGAAGGAGATATACAGAGATAGCAGGAGAGACAGAGAAGGGGGGATATACAGAGATAGCAGGAGAGACAGAGAAGGGAGAAATATACAGAGATAACAGGAGAGACAGAGAAGGGGGAGATATACAGAGATAGCAGGAGAGACAGATAAGGAGATATACAGAGATAGCAGGAGAGACAGAGAAGGGGGAGAGGTATACAGAGATATACAGAGATAGCAGGAGAGAGACAGAGAAGGGGGATATACAGAGATAGCAGGAGAGACAGAGAAGGGGGAGATATACAGAGATAGCAGGAGAGAGACAGAGAAGGGGGAGAGATATACAGAGATAGCAGGAGAGACAGAGAAGGGGGAGATATACAGAGATAGCAGGAGAGACAGAGAAGGCGATATACAGAGAAGGGGGAGAGACAGAGAATGGGGAGATATACAGAGATAGCAGGAGAGACAGAGAAGGGGGAGATATACAGAGATAGCAGGAGAGAGACAGAGAAGGGGGAGAGATATACAGAGATAGCAGGAGAGACAGAAGAGGGAGATATATACAGAGATAGCAGGAGAGACAGAGAAGGGGGGGAGATATACAGAGATAGCAGGAGAGACAGAGAAGGGAGAGATATACAGAGATAGCAGGAGAGACAGAGAAGGGAGAGATATACAGAGATAGCAGGAGAGACAGAGAAGGGGGAGATATACAGAGAGCAGGAGAGACAGAGAAGGGGGAGAGATATACAGAGATAGCAGGAGAGACAGAGAAGGGGGAGGTATACAGAGATAGCAGGAGAGACAGACGGAGGAGATATACAGAGATAGCAGGAGAGACAGAGAAGGGGGGAGATATACAGAGATAGCAGGAGAGACAGAGAAGGGGAGATATACAGAGATAGCAGGAGAGACAGAGAAGGGAGATATACAGAGATAGCAGGAGAGACAGAGAAGGGGGAGATATACAGAGATAGCAGGAGAGACAGAGAAGGGGGAGATATACAGAGATAGCAGGAGAGACAGAGAAGGGAGAGATATACAGAGATAGCAGGAGAGACAGAGAAGGGGGAGATATACAGAGATAGCAGGAGAGACAGAGAAGGGGGAGAGATATACAGAGATAGCAGGAGAGACAGAGAAGGGGAGATATACAGAGATAGCAGGAGAGACAGAGAAGGGGAGATATACAGAGATAGCAGGAGAGACAGAGAAGGGAGATATACAGAGATATACAGAGATAGCAGGAGAGACAGAGAAGGGGGAGATACAGAGATAGCAGGAGAGACAGAGAAGGGGGAGATATACAGAGATAGCAGGAGAGACAGAGAAGGGGGAGAGATATACAGAGATAGCAGGAGAGACAGAGAAGGGGGAGATATACAGAGATAGCAGGAGAGACAGAGAAGGCGATATACAGAGATAGCAGGAGAGACAGAGAATGGGGAGATATACAGAGATAGCAGGAGAGACAGAAGAGGGAGATATATACAGAGATAGCAGGAGAGACAGAGAAGGGGGAGATATACAGAGATAGCAGGAGAGACAGAGAAGGGAGAGATATACAGAGATAGCAGGAGAGACAGAGAAGGGGGAGATATACAGAGATAGCAGGAGAGACAGAGAAGGGGGAGAGATAGCAGGAGAGACAGAGAAGGGGGAGGTATACAGAGATAGCAGGAGAGACAGAGACAGAGGAGATATACAGAGATAGCAGGAGAGACAGAGAAGGGGGGAGATATACAGAGATAGCAGGAGAGACAGAGAAGGGAGATATACAGAGATAGCAGGAGAGACAGAGAAGGGGGAGATATACAGAGATAGCAGGAGAGACAGAGAAGGGGAGATATACAGAGATAGCAGGAGAGACAGAGAAGGGAGATATACAGAGATAGCAGGAGAGACAGAGAAGGGAGATATACAGAGATAGCAGGAGAGACAGAGAAGGGGAGATATACAGAGATAGCAGGAGAGACAGAGAAGGGAGATATACAGAGATAGCAGGAGAGACAGAGAAGGGAGATATACAGAGATAGCAGGAGAGACAGAGAAGGGGAGATATACAGAGATAGCAGGAGAGACAGAGAAGGGAGATATACAGAGATAACAGGAGAGACAGAGAAGGGGAGAGGTATACAGAGATAGCAGGAGAGACAGAGAAGGCGATATACAGAGATAGCAGGAGAGACAGAGAAGGGGGAGATATACAGAGATAGCAGGAGAGACAGGGAAGGGGGAGATATACAGAGATAGCAGGAGAGACAGAGAAGGGGGAGATATACAGAGATAGCAGGAGAGACAGAGAAGGGAGATATACAGAGATAGCAGGAGAGACAGAGAAGGGGGAGATATACAGAGATAGCAGGAGAGACAGAGAAGGGGGAGATATACAGAGATAGCAGGAGATACAGAGAAGGAGGAGATATACAGAGATAGCAGGAGAGACAGAGAAGGGGGAGGTATACAGAGATAGCAGGAGAGACAGAGAAGGGGGAGATATACAGAGATAGGAGAGACAGAGAAGGGGGAGATATACAGAGATAGCAGGAGAGACAGAGAAGGGGGAGATATACAGAGATAGCAGGAGAGACAGAAAAGGGAGATATACAGAGATAGCAGGAGAGACAGAGAAGGGGGAGATATACAGAGATAGCAGGAGAGACAGAGAAGGGGGAGAGATATACAGAGATAGCAGGAGAGACAGAGAAGGGGGAGATATACAGAGATAGCAGGAGAGACAGAGAAGGCGATATACAGAGATAGCAGGAGAGACAGAGAATGGGGAGATATACAGAGATAGCAGGAGAGACAGAAGAGGGAGATATATACAGAGATAGCAGGAGAGACAGAGAAGGGGGAGATATACAGAGATAGCAGGAGAGACAGAGAAGGGAGAGATATACAGAGATAGCAGGAGAGACAGAGAAGGGGGAGATATACAGAGATAGCAGGAGAGACAGAGAAGGGGGAGGTATACAGAGATAGCAGGAGAGACAGAGAAGGGGAGAGATATACAGAGATAGCAGGAGAGACAGAGAAGGGGGAGATATACAGAGATAGCAGGCGAGACAGAGAAGGGGGAGGTATACAGAGATAGCAGGAGAGACAGAGAAGGGAGGGAGACATACAGAGATAGCAGGAGAGACAGAGAGGGGGGAGATATACAGAGATAGCAGGAGAGACAGAGAAGGGGGAGATATACAGAGATAGCAGGAGAGACAAAGAAGGGGGGAGATATATAGAGATAGCAGGAGAGACAGAGAAGGGGGGGGAGACATACAGAGATAGCAGGAGAGACAGAGAAGGGAGAAATATACAAAGATAACAGGAGAGACAGTGAAGGGGGAGATATACAGAGATAGCAGGAGAGACAGAGAAGGGGGAGAGATATACAGAGATAGCAGGAGAGACAGAGAAGGGGGAGATATACAGAGATAGCAGGAGAGACAGAGAAGGGGTGGAGGTATACAGAGATAGCAGGAGAGACAGAGAAGGGGGAGAGATATACAGAGATAGCAGGATAGACAGAAGGGGGAGATATACAGAGATAGCAGGAGAGACAGAAAAGGGGGGAGATATACAGAGATAGCAGGAGAGACAGAGAAGGGAGATATACAGAAATAGCAGGAGAGACAGAGAAGGGGGAGATATACAGAGATAACAGGAGAGACAGAGAAGGGGGGGGATATACAGAGATAGCAGGAGAGACAGAGAAGGGGAGATATACAGAGATAGCAGGAGAGACAGAGAAGGGGGGAGATATACAGAGATAGTAGGAGAGACAGAGAAGGGGGGAGATATACAGAGATAGCAGGAGAGACAGAGAAGGGTGAGATACAGAGATAGCAGGAGAGACAGAGAAGGGGGAGATATACAGAGATAGCAGGAGATACAGAAGGGAGGAGATATACAGAGATAGCAGGAGAGACAGAGAAGGGGGAGATATACAGAGATAGCAGGAGAGACAGAGAAGGGGGGATATGCAGAGATAGCAGGAGAGACAGAGAAGGGGGGAGATATACAGAGATAGCAGGAGAGACAGAGAAGGGGGAGATATACAGAGATAGCAGGAGATACAGAAGGGAGGAGATATACAGAGATAGCAGGAGAGACAGAGAAGGGGGAGATATACAGAGATAGCAGGAGATACAGAAGGGAGGAGATATACAGAGATAGCAGGAGAGACAAAGAAGGGGGGAGATATATAGAGATAGCAGGAGAGACAGAGAAGGGGGGGGAGACATACAGAGATAGCAGGAGAGACAGAGAAGGGAGATATACAGAGATAGCAGGAGAGACAGAGAAGGGGGAGATATACAGAGATAGCAGGAGAGACAGAGAAGGGGAGATATACAGAGATAGCAGGAGAGACAGAGAAGGGAGATATACAGAGATAGCAGGAGAGACAGAGAAGGGAGATATACAGAGATAGCAGGAGAGACAGAGAAGGGGAGATATACAGAGATAGCAGGAGAGACAGAGAAGGGAGATATACAGAGATAGCAGGAGAGACAGAGAAGGGAGATATACAGAGATAGCAGGAGAGACAGAGAAGGGGAGATATACAGAGATAGCAGGAGAGACAGAGAAGGGAGATATACAGAGATAACAGGAGAGACAGAGAAGGGGAGAGGTATACAGAGATAGCAGGAGAGACAGAGAAGGCGATATACAGAGATAGCAGGAGAGACAGAGAAGGGGGAGATATACAGAGATAGCAGGAGAGACAGAGAAGGGGGAGATATACAGAGATAGCAGGAGAGACAGAGAAGGGGGAGATATACAGAGATAGCAGGAGAGACAGAGAAGGGAGATATACAGAGATAGCAGGAGAGACAGAGAAGGGGGAGATATACAGAGATAGCAGGAGAGACAGAGAAGGGGGAGATATACAGAGATAGCAGGAGATACAGAGAAGGAGGAGATATACAGAGATAGCAGGAGAGACAGAGAAGGGGGAGGTATACAGAGATAGCAGGAGAGACAGAGAAGGGGGAGATATACAGAGATAGGAGAGACAGAGAAGGGGGAGATATACAGAGATAGCAGGAGAGACAGAGAAGGGGGAGATATACAGAGATAGCAGGAGAGACAGAAAAGGGAGATATACAGAGATAGCAGGAGAGACAGAGAAGGGGGAGATATACAGAGATAGCAGGAGAGACAGAGAAGGGGGAGAGATATACAGAGATAGCAGGAGAGACAGAGAAGGGGGAGATATACAGAGATAGCAGGAGAGACAGAGAAGGCGATATACAGAGATAGCAGGAGAGACAGAGAATGGGGAGATATACAGAGATAGCAGGAGAGACAGAAGAGGGAGATATATACAGAGATAGCAGGAGAGACAGAGAAGGGGGAGATATACAGAGATAGCAGGAGAGACAGAGAAGGGAGAGATATACAGAGATAGCAGGAGAGACAGAGAAGGGGGAGATATACAGAGATAGCAGGAGAGACAGAGAAGGGGGAGAGATATACAGAGATAGCAGGAGAGACAGAGAAGGGGGAGATATACAGAGATAGCAGGAGAGACAGAGAAGGCGATATACAGAGATAGCAGGAGAGACAGAGAATGGGGAGATATACAGAGATAGCAGGAGAGACAGAAGAGGGAGATATATACAGAGATAGCAGGAGAGACAGAGAAGGGGGAGATATACAGAGATAGCAGGAGAGACAGAGAAGGGAGAGATATACAGAGATAGCAGGAGAGACAGAGAAGGGGGAGATATACAGAGATAGCAGGAGAGACAGAGAAGGGGGAGGTATACAGAGATAGCAGGAGAGACAGAGAAGGGGAGAGATATACAGAGATAGCAGGAGAGACAGAGAAGGGGGAGATATACAGAGATAGCAGGCGAGACAGAGAAGGGGGAGGTATACAGAGATAGCAGGAGAGACAGAGAAGGGAGGGAGACATACAGAGATAGCAGGAGAGACAGAGAGGGGGGAGATATACAGAGATAGCAGGAGAGACAGAGAAGGGGGAGATATACAGAGATAGCAGGAGAGACAAAGAAGGGGGGAGATATATAGAGATAGCAGGAGAGACAGAGAAGGGGGGGGAGACATACAGAGATAGCAGGAGAGACAGAGAAGGGAGAAATATACAAAGATAACAGGAGAGACAGTGAAGGGGGAGATATACAGAGATAGCAGGAGAGACAGAGAAGGGGGAGATATACAGAGATAGCAGGAGAGACAGAGAAGGGGTGGAGGTATACAGAGATAGCAGGAGAGACAGAGAAGGGGGAGAGATATACAGAGATAGCAGGAGAGACAGAGAGGGGGGAGGTATACAGAGATAGCAGGAGAGACAGAGAAGGGGGAGAGATATACAGAGATAGCAGGATAGACAGAAGGGGGAGATATACAGAGATAGCAGGAGAGACAGAAAAGGGGGGAGATATACAGAGATAGCAGGAGAGACAGAGAAGGGAGATATACAGAAATAGCAGGAGAGACAGAGAAGGGGGAGATATACAGAGATAACAGGAGAGACAGAGAAGGGGGGGGATATACAGAGATAGCAGGAGAGACAGAGAAGGGGAGATATACAGAGATAGCAGGAGAGACAGAGAAGGGGGGAGATATACAGAGATAGTAGGAGAGACAGAGAAGGGGGGAGATATACAGAGATAGCAGGAGAGACAGAGAAGGGTGAGATACAGAGATAGCAGGAGAGACAGAGAAGGGGGAGATATACAGAGATAGCAGGAGATACAGAAGGGAGGAGATATACAGAGATAGCAGGAGAGACAGAGAAGGGGGAGATATACAGAGATAGCAGGAGAGACAGAGAAGGGGGGATATGCAGAGATAGCAGGAGAGACAGAGAAGGGGGGAGATATACAGAGATAGCAGGAGAGACAGAGAAGGGGGAGATATACAGAGATAGCAGGAGATACAGAAGGGAGGAGATATACAGAGATAGCAGGAGAGACAGAGAAGGGGGAGATATACAGAGATAGCAGGAGATACAGAAGGGAGGAGATATACAGAGATAGCAGGAGAGACAGAGAAGGGGGGGATATACAGAGATAGCAGGAGAGACAGAGAAGGGGGGAGATATACAGAGATAGCAGGAGAGACAGAGAAGGGGGAGATATACAGAGATAGCAGGAGATACAGAAGGGAGGAGATATACAGAGATAGCAGGAGAGACAGAGAAGGGGGGAGATATACAGAGATAGCAGGAGAGACAGAGAAGGGGGGGGGTATACAGAGATAGAAGGAGAGACAGAGAAGGGGAGATATACAGAGATAGCAGGAGAGACAGAGAAGGGGAGATATACAGAGATAGCAGGAGAGACAGAAGGGAGGAGATTTACAGAGATAGCAGGAGAGACAGAGAAGGGGGGGATATACAGAGATAGCAGGAGAGACAGAGAAGGGGGAGATATACAGAGATAGCAGGAGAGACAGAGAAGGGGGAGATATACAGAGATAGCAGGAGAGACAGAGAAGGGGGGGGGTATACAGAGATAGCAGGAGAGAGACAGAGAGGGGGGAGATATACAGAGATAGGAGGAGAGACAGAGAAGGGGGGAGATATACAGAGATAGCAGGAGAGACAGAGAAGGGGGGAGATATACAGAGATAGCAGGAGAGACAGAGAAGGGGGGGATATACAGAGATAGCAGGAGAGACAGAGAAGGGGGAGATATACAGAGATAGCAGGAGAGACAGAGAAGGGGGAGATATACAGAGATAGCAGGAGAGACAGAGAAGGGGGGGGGTATACAGAGATAGCAGGAGAGAGACAGAGAGGGGGGAGATATACAGAGATAGCAGGAGAGACAGAGAAGGGGGGAGATATACAGAGATAGCAGGAGAGACAGAGAAGGGGGGAGATATACAGAGATAGCAGGAGAGACAGAGAAGGGGGGAGATATACAGAGATAGCAGGAGAGACAGAAAGGGGAGATATACAGAGATAGCAGGAGAGACAGAGAAAGGTGAAGTGTGAAAGAGACAAAGAGTGAGGTGTTAGTGCAGGCTGTACACCCTGCTTTCCCAGGTGCAGACACACCTTTACCAGTGGCGTCGCTAGGCATAGGCCTCGAAAGTTATTTGCTGCCGCCACCCGCCAGTATCGGATTATAAGCAGCCGCGGCCTCTGACCCCTGGCCTGACCCTCACCTCGGATTGGCTGCCCTCAGTGAGCGGTACCTGAGGCGGTAGCTTCAGTGATGTCACCTGTCACTCAAGCATTGGATGCGTGCGCCGCGGACAATGCACAAGTGACGGGTGACGTCACTGAAGCTGCGCTCTCAGGTACCGCTCACTGATGGCAGCCACGCTCCTGCCCAGCCCAGCCTCTCTCCAGGTGCCAGGAAGTCACCCGGAAAGCTCATGCCCCACCGCGCTTCTTCACCTCAGGGCAATCACTGCTCAAATGAGGTAACGTGTGTGTGTTTAGGGGGTGGGTGTGCTAAGATGGGGCCCAGGTGGGGTAATATGTATGTATGTGTGTGGAGGAGGGTCAGGTGGTATAGTATGTGTGTATGGAGAGGGTCAGTAGAGGTAGTGTGTGTTGGGGGGGAGCTAAGATGGGGCCCAGGTGGGGTAATATATGTGTGTGTTTGTGTGAGGGGGGGGGGTCAGGTGGTGTAGTATGCTTGTATGGAGGGGGTCTGGTGAGGTTGTGTGTGTGTTAGTGGGGTAGTTTGTGGGGGGATGAGGGTCAGGTGGGGTAGTGTGTGTGTCTGGGGGGGGGGGGGGGGTCAGGTGGGGTAGTGTTTGTGTGTGGGGGGTCAGGTGAAGTAGTGGGGGGGATGGTGGTCAGGTTAATTGCATGCAGGAGGGGAACCTAATTACTATGGTGGGTACAGCGGGGGCATTATTACTATATAGGGGCACAGCAGGGGACAATATTACTATATAGGGGCACAGCAGGGGGCATTATTCTATACAGGGCACAGTAGATGAGATTATTACTATATGGATTGAACAGCAGAGGGAATTATTAGTATATGGAGGGCACAGCAGGAGGCATTATTACTATATAGGGACACTGCAGGGGGCATTATTACTATATGGGGGCACAGCAGGAGACTATATTACTATATAGGGACACAGCAGGGGGCATTATTACTATATGGAGGGCACAGCAGGAGACATTATTACTATATAGGGACACAGCAGTGGGCATTATTAATATGAGGGCACAGCAGGGGACATTACTATATAGGGACACAGTAGGGGGCATTATTACTATATGGAGGACACACTGGGGGCATTATTACTATTTAGAGGGCACAGCAGGGGACATTATTACTATATGGGGCACAGCAGGGGCATTATTACTATATGGGGCACAGCAGGAGGCATCATTACTATATGGGGCACAGCAGGAGGCATTATTACTATATGGGGCACAGCAGGGGGAATTATTACTATATAAGGGTGCACAATAGGGGGCATTTTACAATGTGGGGTAACAACAGGAGGCATCATTACTATGGGGCACAACACTGGACATTATTACTATATGGAGGCACAGCAGAGGATTCTACATACAGAGGGCAACACACCTACTTACTCACTGACACCAAGCGGTGGAATTACTACTGGATAGGAGCCTATAGGAGGGAAAAGGGAAGTAAGTTGAAGGAAAAGTGCGGAGCCTAAGATGTTTGTCTGGCAGGTTCTGAAAAGATGAATTGTAGCTGGAAGAAATCATCATGGAGGCCTGGACCGGATGGAGGAAAGGGAAAGAGAACATCTCAGATCAAAGAAGACGTCACCTGTGAGTCACTGAATGAGGTTTTTTGCATTTTGTAGAATGTTATCTGGTAGGAGTTCCCCGAGGTAGAAAAGGTTGGGAAACACTGGCCAAGAGGATAGGAGTTAGGGCAGACCTCCCAGAGGCTGTGTGTGCAGGGGGAGCTGTGAGGGAGCTGCCTGGGCAGTGCACCATTACCAATGACAGTGACAGGAGCCCAGAGCGGGTGGCTGCTTAGCCGTAGTTATTATTAGTGGCGGCAATAGAGCTGGGCTAATAGAGCGGTCATTGGGCACTGGGCTCCTTCACTAACCGACGCCACTTGAGGGCCCCTGCCCCGGATGTTTTTGGACCCTAGCAACGCCCCATATCTTCACCTCATTCTAATTCCTGTGAGTGGCTGCAGCTCTAACTACTTTTTAAGCTTGGTTTATCAGCACCTGGGAAAGTTGGGTGGTTGTCTCCATTTATCTCCATTTCCTGCTATCTCTGTATATCTCGCTCTCCATGTTGTTATAAGATCACGATTATCCACAGGCAGGCACCCAGCTTTCCCAGGTGCTCATGAGTCACTGTGTGATGGATGAGAGGCAGGAGGAGCTGTGCGGTGTCTGATGTGATATCCTGGGTGATAGTATTGGCCTCATTAAGTTGAGGTGGCTAGTGGTCTGCCTTAGCAGCAGTGGGCGTGGCTGAGGGGGCTGGCTTAGCAGCAGTGGGCGTGGCTGAGGGGGGGCTGGCTTACCAGCAGTGGGCGTGGCTGAGGGGGGGCTGGCTTAGCAGCAGTGGGCGTGGCTGAGGGGGCTGGCAACAACCCGGCCACACACACAGGTCACTCAGCAACAGCCCAACCACACACACAGGTCACTCAGCAACAGCCCAACCACACACACAGGTCACTCAGCAACAGCCCAACCACACACACACAGGTCACTCAGCAACAGCCCAACCACACACACAGGTCACTCAGCAACAGCCCAACCACACACACAGGTCACTCAGCAACAGCCCGGCCACACACAGGTCACTCAGCAACAGCCCAACCACACACACAGGTCACTCAGCAACAGCCCAACCACACACACAGGTCACTCAGCAACAACCCGGCCACACACACACAGGTCACTCAGCAACAACCCGGCCACACACACACAGGTCACTCAGCAACAACCCGGCCACACACACAGGTCACTCAGCAACAGCCTGGCCACACACACACAGGTCACTCAGCAACAGCGCGGCCACACACACACACACACACAGGTCACTCAGCAACAACCCGGCCACACACACACACAGGTCACACAGCAACAGCCCGGCCACACACACACACAGGTCACTCAGCAACAGCCCGGCCACACACACAGGTCACTCAGCAACAACCCGGCCACACACACACACAGGTCACTCAGCAACAACCCGGCCACACACACACACAGGTCACTCAGCAACAGCCTGGCCACACACACACAGGTCACTCAGCAACAGCCCGGCCACACACACACACAGGTCACACAGCAACAGCCCGGCCACACACACACACAGGTCACTCAGCAACAGCCCGGCCACACACACAGGTCACTCAGCAACAACCCGGCCACACACACACACAGGTCACTCAGCAACAACCCGGCCACACACACACACAGGTCACTCAGCAACAGCCTGGCCACACACACACAGGTCACACAGCAACAGCCCGGCCACACACACACACAGGTCACTCAGCAACAGCCCGGCCACACACAGGTCACACAGCAACAGTCCAACCACACACACAGGTCACTCAGCAACAGCCCGACCACACACACACAGGTCACTCAGCAACAGCCCAACCACACACACAGGTCACTCAGCAACAGCCCGGCCACACACACAGGTCACCCAGCAACAGCCCGGCCACACACAGGTCACTCAGCAACAGCCCAACCACACACACAGGTCACTCAGCAACAGCCCGGCCACATACACAGGTCACTCAGCAACAGCCCGACCACACACACAGGTCACCCAGCAACAGCCCGGCCACACACACAGGTCACTCAGCAACAGCCCAACCACACACACAGGTCACTCAGCAACAACCCGGCCACACACACACACAGGTCACTCAGCAACAACCCGGCCACACACACACACAGGTCACTCAGCAACAGCCCGGCCACACACACACAGGTCACTCAGCAACAGCCCGGCCACACACACACAGGTCACTCAGCAACAGCCCGGCCACACACACAGGTCACTCAGCAACAGCCCAACCACACACACAGGTCACTCAGCAACAGCCCGGCCACACACATACAGGTCACTCAGCAACAGCCCAACCACACACAGGTCACTCAGCAACAACCCGGCCACACACACAGGTCACTCAGCAACAGCCCGGCCACACACACAGGTCACTCAGCAACAACCCGGCCACACACACACACAGGTCACTCAGCAACAACCCGGCCACACACACACAGGTCACTCAGCAACAGCCCGGCCACACACACAGGTCACTCAGCAACAGCCCAACCACACACACAGGTCACTCAGCAACAGCCCGGCCACACACACACACAGGTCACTCAGCAACAACCCGGCCACACACACACAGGTCACTCAGCAACAGCCCGGCCACACACACAGGTCACTCAGCAACAGCCCAACCACACACACAGGTCACTCAGCAACAGCCCGGCCACACACATACAGGTCACTCAGCAACAGCCCAACCACACACAGGTCACTCAGCAACAACCCGGCCACACACACAGGTCACTCAGCAACAGCCCGGCCACACACAGGTCACTCAGCAACAGCCCGGCCACACACACAGGTCTCTCAGCAACAGCCCGGCCACACACAGGTCACTCAGCAACAGCCCGGCCACACACAGGTCACTCAGCAACAGCGCGGCCACACACACAGGTCACTCAGCAACAGCCTTGCCACACACACAGGTCACCCAGCAACAGCGCGGCCACACACAGGTCACTCAGCAACAGCCCGGCCACACACACACAGGTCACTCAGCAACAGCCCGGCCCCACACAGGTCACTCAGCAACAACCCGGCCACACACACACACAGGTCACACAGCAACAGCCCGGCCACACACACACAGGTCACTCAGCAACAGCGCGGCCACACACACACAGGTCACTCAGCTACAGCCCGGCCACACACACAGGTCACTCAGCAACAGCGCGGCCACACACACACACAGGTCACTCAGCAACAGCCCGACCACACACACACACAGGTCACTCAGCAACAGCGCGGCCACACACACACAGGTCACTCAGCTACAGCCCGGCCACACACACACAGGTCACTCAGCAACAGCGCGGCCACACACACACACAGGTCACTCAGCAACAGCCCGACCACACACACACACAGGTCACTCAGCAACAGCCCGGCCAAACACACAGGTCACTCAGCAACAGCCCAACCACACACACACAGGTCACTCAGCAACAGCCCGGCCACACACACAGGTCACTCAGCAACAGCCCAACCACACACACACAGGTCACTCAGCAACAGCCCGGCCACACACACACAGGTCACTCAGCAACAGCGCGGCCACACACACACACAGGTCACTCAGCAACAGCCCGACCACACACACACACAGGTCACTCAGCAACAGCCCGGCCACACACACAGGTCACTCAGCAACAGCCCGGCCACACACACAGGTCACTCAGCAACAGCCCAACCACACACACACAGGTCACTCAGCAACAGCCTGGCCACACACACACAGGTCACTCAGCAACAGCCCGGCCACACACACAGGTCACTCAGCAACAGCCCGGCAACACACACACAGGTCACTCAGCAACAGCCCGGCCACACACAAGCCTTCATAATGAACAGGATTGACATTAATGTTTGTGCCAGACAATATAAAAAATAGACAACATCATTTGATACAGTGACATTTAATATTACATTATATAATTTTTACATTTTTGCTCAACCCATTTAGATGATGTCCAACATTATGCGCCAAAAACTAATGAGAATGAATCATACATTTAATGGTAATCCTACAAACTACATCGGAACGTTTTTTTTTTTTTCTGAGCCAAAAATGGAGGAGCAAGCAGTAAAAAGATGCAAAGCAAGCCTAAAAAACTGAAGTAATCACAATGATAAATGTGGGCCTATGTGCTCAACCCCATCTATATACAATGGTAGAACTCCTCACACTTGCCACATAGTGCACACTCGCCACATAGTGCACACTCCTCACACTCACCACATAGTGCACACTCCTCACACTCGCCACATAGTGCACACTCCACACACGCCACATAGTGCACACTCCTCACGCCACATAGTGCACACTCCTCACACTCACCACATAGTGCACACTCCTCACACTCGCCACATAATGCACACTCCTCTCACTCGCCACATAGTGCACACTCCTCACACTCGCCACATAGTGCACACTCCTCACACTCGCAACATAGTGCACACTCGCCACATAGTGCAAACTCCTCACACTCGCCACATAGTGCACACTCCTCACACCTGCCACATAGTGCAGACTCCTTACTCACCACAGCAGCGCAGAGGATTCAGCAGGAGATGAGAAGCAGTGATGAGGCCGGAGCTCAGGGTCATGTCTTGTAGATTTCCTGTAGAGACTGCAGAGAGTGATCAGATCTGAGAAGGATTTATAGTCCGGGGAAATCCTCAGAGTCCTGGACTGTATGGAATTATATGTACGGATCTGAAAAAAAATTGAAAGAAAAGAACTCCCTAAAGAAAATTCCAAACCACCTCATTATTCCCCCGATATCCCAGAGAATGACGTATTAGTTTTTGCTTATTAGATAGAATTGTCTCAGTGATTGTATTGGTTTGCAGTTTGTATTTGACCTGTGATCATATAGTACTGGGTAATTGTCTACTGATCCTAAGAGCCCCCGGATCAACGTGTGTCCCCCCAACCTGCAGATCCAAGATAGATACATGGATAGGAGAGAGAGAGATAGATAGATCGATATTCGTTCCCAATTCACTTTCCTTTAGACCATGATTAAGCGCAGTAGCGTGTAACACGTAGGTCCTGTTGTGCCCACCATGGGATTTTAACCCCTTAGCGACCCATGACGTATCTGATACGTCATGGTGCCGCGGGGGGTGTTCAGAGCGGGGTCCCGCCGGGACCCCGCTCTGAACGGCGCTGATCCCGGCTGACACGTGCAGCCGGGCAGTGCCTCTGTTGCCTTAATTAGCCGGCGCGGCAACGGGACCCGGCTAATTAAGCACTTCAATGCAGCTGTCAAACCTGACAGCTGCATTGAAGTGCTTTATGCACACTATCCCTGGTGTCTAGTGGGTCGGATCTCCCCGGATCCGTTCTTCTGCCCGTGCCTGGCCTCAGCGTCGGAATGACGCTGATCCCGGCTCGGCAATAGATTGCTATGGCCTGCTCTTTGCTGTGTATATACACAGCATTGATCTCTATGAGAGATCAGTGCTATGTATATACAAGCCCCCCAGGGGGGCTTCTAGTCCATGTAAAAAAAAAAGTAAAAAAGTGTTTTTATTAATAAAAAATCCCCTCCCCTAATAAAAGTCCAAATCACCCCCCTTTTCCCATTTTATAAATATAAATTAATAAATAAACATATTTAGTATCGCCGCACACGTAATCGCCCGAACTATTAATTAATCACATTCCCGATCTCGTACGGTAAACGGCGTAAGCGCAAAAAAATCCCAAAGTGATAAATTGTGCATTTTTGGTCGCATCAAATCCAGAAAAAATGTAATAAAAAGTGATCAAAAAGTTGTATATGCGCAATCAAGGTACCGATAGAAAGAACACATCATGGCGCAAAAAATGACACCTCGCACAGCCCCATAGACCAAAGGATAAAAGCGCTATAAGCCTGGGAATGGAGCGATTTTAAGGAACGTGTATTTGTTAACAATGTTTTGATTTTTTTAAAAGCCATCAGATACAATAAAAGTTATACATGTTATATATCGTTGTAATCGTAACGACTTGTGGAACATGCATAACAAGTCAGTTTTACCATAGGGCGAACGGCGTAAATGCAAAACTCCCCGAAATCAAAACAAATTCGTTTTTGTTTTCAATTTGACAGCGCAAATTATTTTTTCCGGTTTCGCAGCATATGTTATGGAAAAATAATGCCGGTCATTGCAAAGTACAATTGGTTTCGCAAAAAATAAGCGCTCATATACGTCTCTCGGTGAAAAAATGCAAGCGCTATGGACTTTTAAACATAAAATGGAAAAAGCAAAAGCGCAAAAACGAAAATTGGCTTTGACCTTAAGGGGTTAATGCACGAATAAAAGTTATATTTTAGTCTACTACGTCCTGGAGTGCCGATTTCCAAATCCCCCTTTTCCTTTTGCTGAGATCGATAGATAGATAGATAGATAGATAGATAGAAGATAGATAGATAGATATGTGTAGAAGATAATTCAGCAGTACTCAGACGTCAAAATGTGGTGCCAGCGGATCTAGTCCTGACCAAGGGCAAAGTAGATATCCATCAGATAATCCACAGCACTCAAAATTAGAATGTGAAAAAACTTGTGAATTTATTCCATCAAAAACCTTTAATAATAAAGTGCAGCACAACAGAATACCAAAGCGCGACCTTTCAGTAAGTAGCCATGTTCAAGAACGGTACGTGAACATAATAGTGGATTTAAATACAGGGGTACAGATAATTCAAGAACAATCATTGGTCCTAACAAGTGTCCATCATGTGTCAAAGTTCACTGTGATAATCATGTCCATTAGCCGCATGGGGTCCTCCAGTGAGTGATAGGGAGTGGTACTCTATATATCCAAGAGTCCAACTCGTAGCACCAATAGTGTTTGTGCATAATACAAAAAGATATAAAAACTTGTCAGATATTAAAGTCCATTAATAGTGCTATGTACAAGTCCATTCAGTGGCCTGGAGTCACCGTGGTATGTAAGACAAGACCCGCCGAATCTCTGCTCAGCTCTTCAGTAGTACGTTTCATTTAAAAAAACATTTTCCA
Organism: Dendropsophus ebraccatus; assembly: GCF_027789765.1. Lineage (NCBI taxonomy): Eukaryota > Metazoa > Chordata > Amphibia > Anura > Hylidae > Dendropsophus > Dendropsophus ebraccatus. The sequence goes on along the minus strand of NC_091458.1, from coordinate 4,546,827 downwards.
TACTCATTCTTATTGGCTTCGGCACTGATATCCACACCACGTAGAGCAATTTACCGCTCCATGTAGACAGACTCATGGCCTTGCTTGGTTGTACCGAGTCGGGAACCAATAGAGAGACCCCATTCCTAAAGTCCACTACTCCGATTAGGGATTCACTTGCTCAAACCGCAGGTGTAACCCTGCAGTATGCATAGTGTTTCCCCCTTACCCAAGCTAAGCTCTAAGCACTTATTTGGTTCATTTATTGTCCAATCCTTAGGCTGGATACCACACAGCACCACAACCTATCACACACTCAGGCCTTGTCCCTTCTAGAAGCTTCTCCACCAATGGGAGCTTAGTCCCATCTACCACTATTTAGGGTCCCATTAGTTCCTGGATGGGGCTTCCTTTCTAGTCAGTATTCTGGGAGAAAGTGTTCAGATAGTGTTCCTGCAGAAGCTTAGTCCAGGGTCTGGCCTGAAGGCCAGCTCCCCTGATGGTGACTTTATGCTATTGATGCTTTCCAAGTACTTTCTTCCGAAAGTTATGCAGAGCTAAAGGTGGGGGAACTACTCCATAGGGAATGTCTACGTCTGAGGTGACAATCCTTACTAGTCAGGATGTTCTAGAGCATAGGTTCATCTGCAGCGGAGTGGGGAGCAGATGAAGCCTAACTACTCTGTTTATCTTCGCTCGGCTATCTCAGAGACCTTGAGTGGCTAGCTACACCCAGCTGTGCAAGCTTGGGGCTCGTGCTTCCAGACCTGGCACTTCTAATCTCTTCTGACAGGAGGCGTTATCCTTCCAGACCATGAGTACGAGTTCTTCTATCAAGAATTATCCACTAAGCTAATGCTGCGTTTACACGATTAATGATTTTGAAGTAATGATGTGTTTTTTTATAACGATCAGCATTTAGACGGAACGATATATTGTTTGGAAAATTCATTATTGCGATCGTTTCAAGATCGCTTAACCCCATCTCACACATAGGGTAAATCGGTGAAAGACTGTTATGATTTAAACATTTTTTTTTAATCAATTGTATTTTTATTAATTTTTCAAAAAACATTACAAGCAATAACATACAGACGCCCATAAGGCAAAGACAAGATAACAATTGGCTGTCATGAGGTGTAACACGAGTCAAAAAGGATTGGATAAAGCCAGCCACGTGATACAAAAAAGAGAACTATTCTGAAGCAATTATAACGTATTGAGCATACTAAAGTGGTGCAACAGAGAAAGAACGTTCTACGTGTCTATAATCTTATTACTAACGCTCTATTCAGGAAAGGCGTCCCAAAGGGGGATAACAGAGACAGCAAAGACATATTGAACTACGTCAAACAAGACAATGACAGGGGGGACAAAGGGTGAGAACACACGGTATGGGGGGTGTTACAGAGTACACCATTTATTTATTGCGTGGTGGTCTGGGCACTATATATGGCATCCCTGGGGGACCATATTTTCTGGAAGATTTCCATCCGGTTGACAAGGTCCACCGCTGTTGGGATCGACCTACGCTTCCAGAAAGTGGCCAAAAGGCATTTAGCTGCCGTCAGCATGTGCAAAAGTAACCGGGTCGTGTGTCTACGCATACCCTTGGGTGGGACATTGAGTATGTATGTGAGCGGATCAAGGGGCAGAACTTGGCTCAATACTGCTGCAACTAGGCCCTGGAACCCCTCCCAGTAAGGCTTCAGAAGGGGGCACTCCCAGAAAATGTGAGGGAGGGAACCCTCTCCAGAAAGGCATCTCCAGCACTCCGGGGGAGTCGCGGGGAGGAGGTCTGTGGTGTGGTACCAGAATTTAGCTGCTTTAGACGATTTAGCTGCTTGGGACCATATAATGTCCCATAATTTGGGCGAAATAGTGTGTCGCAGGACCTTTTCCCATTTTTCCATATAAAGGTGTTTCACCTCATTGTCACCCTGTGGAGAATTGAGATGGGAGTAAATCGAGGAGATAAGTCCATTAGTGGAGGGGCAGCTCTTGCATAGAAGCTCAAAAGAAGTTGGTTTCGGGAATGGCTTGTGGTCCGTAACCACTGAGGCAATGTAGGATATGTGCTCATGGAACGTCGCCGCTCTTAGAGGGAGATTGTACCTTTCCCTGAGAGTGGAGAAAGGGAGGACTCTTCTAGAGAAGGGGTCTACCACGTCCGCATAATGATACAGTTTAGCTTTTTGCCAGCAAGCTATGTTGTCCCGGGTGAATCTCCCCTCTATCTGGTTTGTGTATAAGAGTGGCATTAATGGGGAAGGGTGGGATTTTAAGGTAAAGGTATTACAGGCCTGTGTCCATACGTCCCTTGTCAGTCGCATGGGGCCCAGTAAGGCAACAGGGGGTTCCAATGTCCCCGGGGACCATACTAGTTCACAAGGATGTGTGGGGGCCATCCATAGCTTTTCAATTTCCATCCACTTGTTGAACGCAGACAGTGATGTCCAACAGGGGATTCTTCGCAAATGGGTTGCTAAATAATAAAGATACACATCAGGCATCCCAAGGCCCCCTCTCGCCTTGTTGGCACACAGCACCTTTTGAGATACTCTGTGTCTGCCCCCACCCCATACAAAGTTAAGAAGGTCTTTTTGCAACATACGCAAGGCTGTCCGGGGGACAGGAACCGGTAATGTCACCAGGAGGTAGAGGTAACGGGGTATGATTGCCATTTTAATGGCACTTATGCACCCGATCAAGGAGAGGGGTAACAGGGACCATTTAGAAAGCTGGGTTTGGATCTCTTGAAATAGGGGGGGAAGTTGTTACTATATAAACTGCGATATTGGGGAGTAATATTGGTCCCTAAATAGCGTATAGAGGTATCCGGCCACTTATAGGGAAAAGAAGATTTAAGGGTTGCTAGCAATGGGGGAGGAGGATTGATAGGCAGTGCTTCTGTCTTGGTGGGATTAATTTTGTAACCTGATAGAGCACTGTAGCCTTCAAACAGAGAGTGCAGGTTCGGGAGAGATATTAAAAGATTCCGCAGAGTCAACAGGACATCATCTGCGAACAGAGATTCCTGGACCTGAACTCCCTGAATGTCAGGAGAGAGGCGAATACGGGCTGCTATAGGCTTTATACTCAGCACGAAAAGTAGCGGTGAGAGGGGGCACCCCTGCCTCGTTCCGTTATGAATATGAGTTGGACCAGAGGTGGCATGGGGCAGTTTCACTAGAGCAATAGGCGAATTGTACAAAGCTCGCAGGGCTTGGAGGAAAGGCCCTGATATACCATAAGCCTCCAACACGGAAAAAAGAAAGGGCCACCCTAGCCTATCAAGGGCTTTTTCCGCGTCGAGGCTCAGTAGGAGCCCTTGTGATCCAGTTCCATTCAGGACCTCAATGAGGTCTACCGTCCTCCTAGTGTTATCTCCAGCCTGGCGTTGTAAAACAAAGCCCACCTGGTCGGCATGTACCAGGCCAGGCAGGAGTGCTCCCAGTCTGAGTGCCAAGATCTTCGTGAATATTTTAAGTTCTGTGTTGAGCAGCGAGATCTGCCTGTAGCTCACCGGGTCAGATGGGTCTTTACCGTCTTTCGGGACCTCTGTGATAAATGAATCCAGCATTGTTTGGGGAATTGGGGTATCGGAGAGAAAGGAGTTGAATAGAGTGAGCAAGTGAGGTATCAGAAGTCCAGAGTAGACTTTATAGTAGGTGTAGGGCAGGCCGTCATTTCCCATTGGGCAATCCCTTGAGCACAGCAGTCAACTCCTCCACTGTGATAGGGGCATTTAGTGTATTCAAGTCATCAGTTTGGATCATGGGTAGGTGACAGTCGGAAAGATACTGCTGGAGAAGGTGTGCACGGGCAGTAGAGTCAGGAAGAGAGTACAATGTTCCATAATACTCCGAGAAGATATCAGCCATGCGTCTTGGATCATAATGCACAAACAACTCCCTTCTTGTCCTTTAAAGCAAAAGGTGCAGTTTTCAGGGATTGGTCTCGAAGTTGCGAGGCTAGTAGGGTATGAGCTTTATTCGCCTTATCATAGTAATTGTGTTTAGTATACACTAGAAGCTGTGGGATTACGTGACATTTAAAAAAAAAAATTTAACAAACACAGCCGACGAACAATCAGCCAACACATACAAATAACATATCTTACAGATCCTGCAGAGTACATATGAGTAAAGAAAAATTGATATCTATTGTTTACCCAACATACGCATGCTCAGCTCATCTAATCTAATCTCGGCACGTGTGCAGGTAAGAGATTTACTCGCACCATCCATATCGTGAGTAGCTACACCAGCCCATTACTACTAAAAGTAACATAGTGTAAGATAACCATAGTAAAGAAATCCTAATGAACAATGCTGTGACCTGAGCAATTACACAGAAAAATAAGTGCGCTCCACTTACACCATTTTTTCTCCAGTTGTGGAAGATTATTGTTCCTAGCTGTAGTTATATTGGACAGGTGTTCATTGAGTGAAGGAGTGAAAACCGTTATATCCTTAAAAGGGATATCCTCTGTATCCATATTTATAAGGGCTAAACTTGGGCCCCATTCCACTGGGTACATAAGAACCTGTTCTATTAACTTTCGGACACTAAAATGGAGGCACTCAAACCACACATGGAGGGTCCTCACATTACTGTTGCACCTCCAACACAATAGTGACAAAGTTGGAAATATTTTAGCCAAGCGATATGGTGTCATGTACCACCGGTACAACAGTTTTCTGTTAGGACTCTAAGTGGCCAATACAGTGTCAGTGTTAGGATTCGGGCTGTGCGTTCGGCTGGGCATCCATTGCAGCCAGAATGCTTCTCACGTTTTTGCTATACTTTGCTCTGCTATTCCTTGTTGTAAAAGTGGCAAGTGTTCTCTTCCTGGCTGATCAGCATAAGGTGTGGTGAGTTCCCTAATTGTTGACTGACAGCTGACAGACAAGTTGGCTGTCGGTATCTGGGCAGGAACTGGAGCTGGGACTCCAGGCTCCATAAGTATCCTCACTTGTCTCATGTTCCTTGCCTTTGATAGTACCTGGTTCATCCTAGAGTTACTTGACCTAGCATTTCCCTGCATTTATGTTCTGGTTACCTGGCTTCTTCTATTGACCCTTTGACTACCCCCTTGGACTCAGACTTCTGACTTTGTTCCTATTGTGTTGTTTGTCTTGTTTTGTTCTGTGTTGCACCTGGTTGAGAACAGAGTTTGCCGACCAGTTGTCCATTGCCATTTTAGAGCTTCGGAGGCAAGTAGGCAGGGACAGTGGGGCGGGTGCCAGCTTCGGGGCTCACCTGTCCATGTGTCATCCTGTCCCTGATTCCTAACAGTGATATTTTTGGCAGGAGGAAGCGGCTAAGGAGCTGATGAGGGGGGCCGCGTGCAGAACAGCAGATGCGTGCGGCTGCGGGGGGACGCATACAGGAAGAGCTCCGGGCCAGCGGGGGGGACGTGGAGTGTCAGGTCAGTGCAGCCGACTTCAGGGCGTCCCCGCAGTGAGAGTCAGGAGCGGGCGGCTATTTAAACTTGCCGCCGTGCTCCTGCTCCTCTCAGCTGCCGGGGACACCTTGTAAAGAAGTGGGGAATCCCATCATAATGAGGGGAATCCCCGCTTCTTTACAGGGTGTCCCCCGCAGCTGAGAGGAGCAGGAGCGCGGCGGCAATCTTAAATAGCCGCCCGCTCCTGCCTCTCAGTGTTCCCGAACACCTCTAACTGTCAGCTGAACATCAGTTCAGCCGACAGTTATCCCCCTGGTTTTGTTCGGATACTGAGCAATGTTCGGATACCGAGCAAAACTTCAGGGGGAAATTTAGTTCAAAAACCGAATTGTTCGAATACCGAGGTGTTTGGAAACCGAGGTTCTACTGTATGTGTATGTATGTATATATATATATATATAGATATAGATACAGGAAAAAGCCGCACGTCCAGAGCTTCATGAAGCGGGTGCTGTACAAAGACAGTCCCCCGGCCTGGGGATCCCCAATAATACGTAAAGATGTTCCGCAGCACACCAGCATAGGTGAATAAGGTGATTATTTATTGCAAGTAGTACAAAAATACAGAGAGATGCGACGTTTCAACCCTCTCACAGGGTCTTGATAAAGCTTGATAAAGACCCTGTGAGAGGGTCGAAGCGTCGCATCTCTCTGTATTTTTGTACTACTTGCAATAAATAATCACCTTATTCACCTATGCTGGTGTGCTGCGGAACATCTTTACGTATATATATATATATATATATATATATATATATGTGTGTGTGTATGTAAAGTACATACATACATAAAGTTGTTGTTTACGAGCATAATTCATTCTGGGACTGTGCTCCTAATCACTCTTAAACCAAAGCAAATTTTCCCATAGAAAATCATTGAAATTGAAAAAAAATTGGTTCCACACCCCAAAAATAATGATTTTTAAAAAAAATTCTGAATAACATGTTAACAAATAAAACAAACATTTAGAAACAGCTGAATATGTGATATAAGTTACTGTACAGTATAGCAATCAGCATGTGGTGTATAATGTATAGTAACTGTATAACCCTGATAACACAGCAGCTGGATATGTGATATATAAGTTACTGTACAGTATAGCAATCAGCATGTGGTGTATAATGTATAGTAACTGTATAACCCTGATAACACAGCAGCTGGATATGTGATATATAAGTTACTGTACAGTGTAGCAGCATGTGGTATATAATGTATAGTAACTGTATAACCCTGATAACACTGCAGCTGGATATGTGATATATAAGTTACTGTACAGTATAGCAGCATGTGGTGTATAATGTATAGTAACTGTATAACCCTGATAACACAGCAGCAGCTGGATATGTGATATATAAGTTACTGTACAGTATAGCAATCAGCATGTGGTATATAATATATAGTAACTGTACAACCCTGATAACACAGCAGCTGGATATGTGATATATAAGTTACTGTACAGTATATCAGCATGTGGTGTATAATGTATAGTAACTGTATAACCCTGATAACACAGCAGCAGCTGGAAATGTGATATATAAGTTACTGTACAGTATAGCAGCATGTGGTGTATAATGTATAGTAACTGTATAACCCTGATAACACAGCAGCTGGATATGTGATATATAAGTTACTGTACAGTATAGCAATCAGCATGTGGTATATAATGTATAGTAACTGTATAACCCTGATAACACAGCAGCTGGATATGTGATATATAAGTTACTGTACAGTATAGCAATCAGCATGTGGTGTATAATGTATAGTAACTGTATAACCCTGATAACACAGCAGCTGGATATGTGATATATAAGTTACTGTACAGTATAGCAATCAGCATGTGGTGTATAATGTATAGTAACTGTATAACCCTGATAACACAGCAACAGCTGGATGTGTGATATATAAGTTACTGTACAGTATAGCAGCATGTGGTATATAATGTATAGTAACTGTATAACCCTGATAACACAGCAGCTGGATATGTGATATATAAGTTACTGTACAGTATAGCAGCATGTGGTATATAATGTAGAGTAACTGTATAACCCTGATAACACAGCAGCTGGATATGTGATATATAAGTTACTGTACAGTATAGCAGCATGTGGTATATAATGTATAGTAACTGTATAACCCTGATAACACAGCAGCTGGATATGTGATACATAAGTTACTGTACAGTAGAGCAATCAGCATGTGGTGTATAATGTATAGTAACTGTATAACCCTGATAACACAGCAGCAGCTGGATATGTGATATATGTTACTGTACAGTATAGCAGTCAGCATGTGGTATATAATGTATAGTAACTTTATAACCCTGATAACACAGCAGCTGGATATGTGATATATGTTACTGTACAGTATAGCAATCAGCATGTGGAGTATAATGTATAGTAACTGTATAACCCTGATACACAGCAGCAGCTGGATATGTGATATATAAGTTACTGTACAGTATAGCAGCATGTGGTATATAATGTATAGTAACTGTATAACCCTGATAACACAGCAGCTGGATATGTGATATATAAGTTACTGTACAGTATAGCAGTATGTGGTGTATAATGTATAGTAACTGCATAACCCTGATAACACAGCAGCAGGTTGTAGATACAGGATGGAGCTGCAGATCCCCATAATGCAGGAGAGTAGTACAACAGGCTAGAATAGAGAAGCAGGGCTGCTGTCAGAGGTCTGTTTGGTCACATGACAGCAATGGGGAAGGGGTGTGTTCAGCATAAACCAATCAGGAATTGAGAATAACAGAGCTGTGCAGGAGGACAGTGACAGGAGCAGTGTGTATAGCTCAGTGTGAGTGCAGGCACATTATAGCAGCAGTGTGTATAGCTGAGTGTGAGTGCACGCACAGTATAGCAGCAGTGTGTATAGCTGAGTGTAATTTTAGGCATATAGCAGAAATGGAGAGGATGGGAAACACAAGGACTTACAGAGATTGCAGGGAGGATGAAGGAATGAGCAGGACAGATGTGGGCACATACATGCAGCACTCTCTGTCTGGGGAGAGAGGGGTTACAGCTATGAAGAGATTACCTCCACAGTCCTGTCCCCCTATGCAATCCCCAGCCTGAAGTGGATCTGCTATGATTTGGAAGGTGAGGGAGCCTTCCTCTGGGTCAGAGTACAGGGCTGTAGAGCCCGCTAAGCAGACCATGCCCCTCCCCTCTCCCCCTCCCACCCAGTACAGGGAGCTCTTACATCAAAGCAATGCTCTTACACCAAGTTACTATTTTGAAAAACTGTGAGCTCTTCTTGGTACTACTGTGTGTGTCTGTGTGTGTGTGTGTGTGTGTGTATACACTCACCGGCCATGCTAGTAACGGGTTGGACTCACTTTTGCTTTCAGAACTGCCTCAATTCTTGGTGGCATAGATACAACAAGGTGCTGGAAGCTTCCTCAGAGACTTTGGTCCATATTGACATGATGGCATCACACAGTTGCCGCAGATTTGTCGGCTGCACATCCATGATGCCAATCTCCCGTTCCACCACATCCCAAAGATGCTCTATTGGATTGAGATCTGGTGACTGTGGAGGCCATTGGAGTACAGTGACCTCATTGTCATGTTCAAGAAACCAGTCTGGGATGATTCTAGCTTTATGACATGGCGCATTATCCTGCTGAAAGTAGCCATCAGATGTTGGGTACATTGTGGTCATAAAGGGATGGACATGGTCGGCAACAATACTCAGGTAGGCTGTGGCGTTGCAACGATGCTCAATTGGTACCAAGGGGCCCAAAGAGTGCCAAGAAAATATTCTCCACACCATGACACCACCACCACCAGCCTGAACCGTTGATACAAGGCAGGATGGATCCATGCTTTCATGTTGTTGACGCCAAATTCTGACCCTACCATCCGAATGTCGCAGCAGAAATCGAGAATCAGACCAGGCAACGTTTTTCCAATCTTCTACTGTCCAATTTCGATGAGCTTGTGCAAATTGTAGCCTGAGTTTCCTGTTCTTAGCAGAAAGGAGTGGCACCCGGTGTGGTCTTCTGCTGCTGTAGCCCATCTGCCTCAAAGTTCGATGTACTGTGCGTTCAGAGATGCTCTTCTGCCTACCTTGGCTGTAACGGTTGGCTATTTGAGTCACTGTTGCCTTTCTATCAGCTCGAACCAGTCTGCCCATTCTCCTCTGACCTCTGGCATCAACAAGGCATTTCCGCCCACAGAACTGCCGCTCACTGGATGTTTTTTCTTTTTCGGACCATTCTCTGTAAACCCTAGAGATGGTTGTGCGTGAAAATCCCAGTAGATCAGCAGTTTCTGAAATACTCAGACCAGCCCTTCTGGCACCAACAACCATGCCACGTTCAAAGGCACCAAATCACCTTTCTTCCCCATACTGATGCTCGGTTTGAACTGCAGGAGATTGTATTGACCATGTCTACATGCCTAAATGCACTAAGTTGCCGCCATGTGATTGGCTGATTAGAAATTAAGTGGTAGCGTGCAGTTGGACAGGTGTACCTAATAAAGTGGCCGGTGAGTGTATATATACACTCACCGGCCACTTTATTAGGTACACCTGTCCAACTGCACGTTACCACCTAATTTCTAATCAGCCAATCACATGGCGGCAACTCAGTGCAGAAGAGCATCTCTGAACACACAGTACGTCCAACTTTGAGGCAGATGGGCTACAGCAGCAGAAGACCACCCGTTACTAGCATGGTGTACCTAATAAAGTGGCCGGTGAGTGTATATATATATATATATATATATATATATATATATATATAGCACCTAATTGCTGAAGCACTATTTTTCCTGTATATTGCATTGAAGATTTGGTCAGCCAACATAGCCATTGTGGAGTGGAGGAAGTTTTGTCTGCTGTGTCCTGTAGTGGTTACCTGGGAGTGGCTGCAGTTCTATTACATGCTGCTGCTTGTGTAGTGACCCGGTGCGGGCCCCTATGTTCTGTTGCATCCGAGTAAAGTAAAGGTGGAATTCACCTGGCATGGGGAGCAACTTACTGAGATCATCATCTTCTGATATCCTTGCTCCGGCTCCTGTTCTTACCTGAACTTCTGCAAAGTTTGCGAGACGTTCCCTAAGTTTATGCATATGATCTCTGCCTGTGATCGAAGCCTGGCCTCACAGAAACATGGAAACTGGATGACGGGAATATGGGTCCCTAGTTGAGACTTACTGTTATAATATGTTAGGGCTGGATGTTTTTTTTTTATTTTTAGGGTTCTATCTTTGAGTAGATAGAGGGGTTTAGGTTACTGGGGTGGGTTGGGATTGATCTTTTTGGCTGTACTGTTAGGGGTTATGCTGGTTTTGGGGGATAGTTCTTAATCTACTTATTATACCATTCCAGGAGGGATTTGGTTAAAGATGGAGTCTTCCTCGGCAGTTGTACCGCTGCGAATGTCATCATATAATTAAGTATATGCCCTATATATTACTCAGCGTTTGGGAAGTAAAATTTGTTGGTCGCTGGTTAGGATTACAAATCTTCATCTGTTGTATCCTGATAAGCTTAGAGGTCCTTGTGAGGGTACGGAGCTTCCTTCTCGGGGGAGTGTTCTGTGAGGACTTGGGACGTGCGTTCGGTTCGGTGTCCATAGCAGTGAGAATGCTTCTCATGTTTTTGCTCTACTCTGCTCTGCTATTCCTTGTTGTAGAAGTGGCAAGCATTCTCTCCCTGGCTGATCAGCATAAGGTGTGGTGTGTTCACTGATTGTTGACTGACAGCTGACTCACCAGTAAGCTGTCGGTATCTGGACCTCGGTATCTGGAGCCTCAGCCCCAATCACGCCCAGGGGCTGGGACTACAGGCTCCATAAGTACCTGCACTTGTATCATGTTCCTTGCCTGTGATAGTATCTAGTTACTAGTAATACTTGACCTAGGGGTTTTCTGCGTTTTATTCTTTGGTTACCTGACTTCTGCTATTAACCCTTTGACTACCCCTTTAGACTCGATTTTGTACTTTGCTGCTCGGTTGGTTTTGACTTGGACTCCTGACTTTTCCTTTATTGTGTTGTGTATTGTCTGGTTTTGGGTTCCACTTTAGTGAGATCAGGGACTGCCGTCCAGTTGTCCATTGCTATTAGAGCATCTGAGGCAAGCAGGTAGGGACAGCATGGCAGGTGCCTGCTTTAGGGCTCACCTGTCCTTGTGTTTCCCCATCCCTATCCTAACACATAGCTAAAGGATTGCCTTTCCCTTGAGCTTAAAGGGTTGATAACCTGTAATTCTGTAATAAATCTGATAAATCTGTAATTTATACCATAATTAATCAAATTAAAATAAAATTGTACATGGTTCAGGCCCCATGGTATTCCAAATGCCGTTTCCTTAGCACATTTCTACTAGATCCTCTGTACCATTTCACCTCTTCTGTGTATGAACTGGACTGTTTACTACCAACCTGTGCTCCACCCTGACATGTTTGCCGGTTCTTGACTATGCTTTTCTGTTGCCTGCCCTAGAACTTGGCCTGTATGTTTCTTAACACACATCTGTATCCTTTTGACCGGTCAAGTTTCTCCACAGAAATCTGGATCCATCTGACCGGCCATGTTTCTACACAGATATCTGGATCCATCTTATCGGCAATGTTTGTCCACACAAATCTGGATCCATCTGACCTGCTATGTTTATCCATAGAGATCTGGATCCATCTGACCGGCCATGTTTGTTCACACAGATCTGGATCCATCTGACCGGCCATGTTTGTCCACACAGATCTGGATCCATCTGACCTGCTATGTTTATCCATAGAGATCTGGATCCATCTGATCGGCCATGTTTCTCCACACAGATCTGGATCCATCTGACCGGCCATGTTTGTCCACACAGATCTGGATCCATCTGACCGGCCATGTTTGTCCACACAGATCTGGATCCATCTGACCGGCCATGTTTGTCCACACAGATCTGGATCCATCTGACCGGCCATGTTTGTCCACACAGATCTGGATCCATCTGACCGGCCATGTTTCTCCACACAGATCTGAATCTATCTGACCGGCCATGTTTGTCCACACAGATCTGGATCCATCAGACCGGCCATGTTTCTCCACTTCAGTGATCCCTGCCTGTGTACTCTGGCACTCCCCTCCTATCTCCCATCCATAGAATTTCCTTGTTGTAACTTGATCCCTTAGGCATCTCTGGAATGGTAGGTGGCTGATTTTTTAGAGTGGAAAACAGTTTAGCAGAGAGGGGGAGACAGATGATACATGATAAGGGACACATTTTTGTCGAAGATATATTACCAAGTTTCTTATTTTGGCTTGTACTATTTATTGACAGTTTCTTTTAAATGACAGGAACTATTTAACCCCTCAGGTCTCTTGGTTCCTTAAGCCAGATGCCACTCACACTGGGATCACTCCCAGGGATGGCCACCTGGTAGCCACCTGCAGTGAAGTCCATACAGGAAATTAGGAGATCTTTATAACAGTCACCCTATTACTAAGAGTCCTTTTTCCCATAATGGTGAACCTGAAGGCCTTGAAGATCTTCTGGCGGATGGGTTTGGTTTTCACACTGTAAATTACTGGATTGATCACAGGAGGAACTAGAAGGTAAATATCAGCCATTAAGATAGGGAGCAGATGGGAGGCGTTCTTGCCAAACCTATGGACAACGGACAGGCCGATGAGGGGAATGTAGAACAGCAAGACGGCACATAGGTGACAAACACATGTGTTGAAGGCCTTAAGCCGAGCTTCATTTGCCTTAATGCTTAGGACAGCTTTAAGGATCATTATGTAGGAGATAATTATGAACATGGAGTCAACACCCTTGGTCATGAGGACAGCCACCAGGCCATAGAGGCTGTTCACTGTGGTGTCGGCACAGGCCAGTCTAATGATATCCTGGTGAAGACAGTAGGAATGGGATAGGACGTGACTCTTACAAAATGGAAACCTCTTGGTAAGGAAAGGGACCGGAAAGACCACGCACAGGCTCCGGAACAATATCAATAGTCCGATCTTCCCAATGATTGAATGAGTCAAGATGGAAGCATATCTCAAAGGGTCCCATATAGCAATCAGTCTATCAATGGCCATGGCCACCAAGACCCCAGACTCCATTGCTGCTAATGCATGGAGAAAGTACATCTGGGTGAGACACGCATCTAGAGGAATTTGATTGTAATTAAAACAGAAAATTCCAAGAACTGTCGGCAATGTAGCAAGTGACACGCCAAAGTCAGTCAGTGCCAACATAGCAAGCAGTATATACATGGGCTGGTTAAGGCTTTGCTCTCTCTTAATGATGACCAGAATACTACAGTTACCAAATAACGCAATGATGTATAGTAAACACAGTGGAAAGGCTAAGATGGTCTGATTGGCACCCAGCTCTGGTATCCCACCTAGAAGAAATATCACCGAAACATTTGTAGAGACGTCCATGATAAATATAGGTTGCAGAGCTTAAAGTGAGGAACGTGTGCTGAAACCCTTTAAATTCCCGGAAAAATGAGGCCAGACGATATTCATGTGTGTTATTTTTTTATGATAAACTTCTGACCACACTGGACATCTGCTTGGGGAAGGGAGATAGGAATTTGGTGAACCATGTATATTTCCATATGTTCCATCGATATTAATAATTCACTTCTAGCCAGATATGTACGCTGGATACATGTCTGCTAAGCTACTGAACAGATGGATTCACATCATAGGTCTCAGGATAACAAGGATCCGCCAGTAGCCTGCAACAGGAAGATAAGACAAGGGTCACATGAGAAGGTTCCTCCATTCTGCCTCAAGAGATGTCTTCAGACTAGCTCTTATAACGTGGTCGTTGGTTCCTCTACAATGTCACATCACCTGGTCCACCATAATGACTTTTTACTACTTAATATATAATCTTCCGACCCTTTAACTCCTTTTTCCACATTTTGTTATGTTGAGGCCTAAAATAAAAATAAAAAGTCTGATTTTCTCGTCAATCTGCGCTCAGTATGCTATAATGTGAAGGTGAGCGTTTTAGAAAATATTAATGTATTAAAAAGCTAATCTCTGAGAAGTTTCTGCCCTTAACTGGAGTCACTGGTGGTAAATTCAGTGGATTGGACTTGATCTGGAAAGACTCATCCCCTGTATAGGTAAGGTCTCACACATGACAACGGATCAGAGCAAGCCATGAGGGGGAAATAGCTGCCTATACAGCTCAGAGACAGGATTGTGTGGAGGTGTAGATGTTCCTGATATATTTAAGTCTCCAAGAGCAAATTGTGGATTGTGTGTATAGATGGCTGAAACTTGCACAAGTCATCACTGCAGCCTCCTGAGCTATATGGCAGAGGGGCCAAAAAGAAGCCGCTCCTCAGTAACAAACACATAAAAGCCGCCGCAAGTTTACATAGAAGCTGCTAAAGGAGTCTCAGACAGGGAGGAATGAGTAAAAAGATTCTTACTGATCACCAGACCCAGAGCTCTCTGGACCTCAGGCTGGGCCGAAGCTTCACCTTCCAACAAGACAATATCTCTTATGCACACACCCAGGACCACACAGAAGCAGCTGAGGGACAACTCTATAAATCTCCTTAAGTGGCCTGGCCAGAGCCTTGATCCCAATGGGACATCTCTGGAGAGACCTGACAATGGTGTCTACCGTCGACCCTATCCAACCCGACAGAGGGGAGGGGATCTGCAGAGAAGAATGGCCGAACATCCCAAAATCTAGGTGTAAACCTTGTGGCCTCATAACCAGGAAAACTGGAGGCCAGGATCACTAACATAGGGGCTTCACCTCATACTGAAGGACTGCTCCAATTACTGATAGAGATTATAGGGATTAGACCTCCGACTAGTGATTGGCTGAGCGGCCTGTCAGCTCAAACAGGTTGCTCTGAAGCTGCAGCCGCAGCGCCGGAAGTGAAAGCAGGGGGCAGTGGGAGCGTGTAGAGGTAATGTATGACAGTTTAGGCCAAGGACTGACCATGTCCGTGCAGACCTTGCTAAATGATCATCGAGCTTTGTAAAAGGCTCAGTAAATGAGCACCAATCTAGCAGATGAGCGCTCCTTTACATTATTGATCAGCACCTCTAATAGGACCCTTAGAGTTAAACATTTGAGACGGTTAGTGAAAAGCCTAAACTGGGTTCAGGGATGCCCTGGAGTGCTAGTGACACTAAGGAAATGAGTAAAAAGAGAGGTGCGAGGAAGGGGGGGGGGGGGGGGGGAACAAGCTACTGAGGCTACCCCAACCTAGGAGGAGGTGAGAAGGTCTCGCCAAACAACCAATTAGATGTGTATCTTGAAACCTCCATGGGAGATATGGCAAGTAGTTCTTCTATGTGACTGATGTGGGTGAATTCTGTAACCATTCCTCTGAGGATAGAATGTCCATAGATCTCCAGTCTCTTGGAATTATTCTTTTAGTCACATTTTAGGCATGAAAAAGAAAAGAAACCAAAAGGCCAAGCTCCTCATCATATAAGACTGATTACCATATATACAGAGAGCAGGTGTGTGTGAAAAGCCAGAACCACTATCTAAGACTAATATGTTGATTCTGGAACCCAATCCCATAATCCATTTTTTTCCTAAAAGGTCTTTACATATTTGTACCACTTTCGAGAAGATATAGAATTTACCCTCCGGACCTTCCCACCCTCCATTATACTAACCTTTCCATCCTTCTGCATGTACATTATATATCCTTACACAGGGAGGATGAAGAATAAGTAATACCCCTACAGCGATACCTGTCGGAGTCTACATTAATATCTTGTATCTGGAGGGTGGAGAAGGGGTTAATAGCAATACCGATGGTGGTCCAGGGTATCTATGGGCAGTGGTTGGCTCACTGGATGGCACTGTTATCTGGTAGTCTCTACAGTCAGGTCACTGACTCCTATAAAATTCCTGCACATCTGTATTTCTTTGGCAGTAAGTTTGCTTTGGGCATACAGCATGGACAGTATGTGGTGAATGGTGTCCACACTGGCCAAGAGCAGCTGAGACATGTGTAGGAAGCCTCATCGGAGCGCATCCTTACCTCCGGAGGTCAATCATACCTTGCGTCTCCTGTACAGACCTCAGAGCCGCAGACAAGCCTCAGTCTGTATAATGAGGGATTTTTATATAACCAGGATATAAACCATTGGGAGCCAGTGCAGCTCAGAGGAGCCCATGGTGGGCGCTGGGGACCCATCCTGGTTAACCCCCACATGGCACCAATGGTCATAATAGCATGCATTGATTACATGGCTGTATCCTGGGGTATGTAACATTCAGCCCCTTGTGTGAAAGATTTATCAGTGGTGGGGGCCATGTGTTACCTCAGCTTTTGCTTAACTTCTTTAACAAAGAAATAGTCACTGACTATCTAACTAGTATGAAGCCACTCTTTATGCTGAAAAGAAAGAGGTTCTGCAGCAGCTGTCATGTGTATTATACATTACTGTGACAGACGGCACCTGAATCTAAACCCATCATAAAGATTTTGTTGACAATTACAGTGGTCACAGACCAGACGGCTGCAAATAATACGCCAGGTGAGGGGAATGAGAGTGGAGTACCCAGAAGATAACTTAGGCCTAGTGTTTTCTATACTCCCTCAACCTGTGGTTACCTGGATACCAGTGAGGTCTAGTACCTGTAGTTACCTGGATACCAGTGAGGTCTAGTTCCTGTAGTTTCCTGGATACCAGTGAGGTCTAGTACCTGTAGTTACCTGGATACCAGTGAGGACTAGTTCCTGTAGTTTCCTGGATACCAGTGAGGTCTAGTACCTGTGGTTATCTGGATACCAGTGATACCTAGTACCTGTGGTTACCTGGATACCAGTGAGGCCTAGTACCTGTAGTTACCTGGATACCAGTGAGGCCTAGTTCCTGTAGCTACCTGGATACCAGTGAGGCCTGATACCTGTGGTTACCTGGATACCAGTGAAGCCTGGTACCTGTGGTTACTTGGATACCAGTGAGGCCTAGTTCCTGTAGTTACCTGGATACCAGTGAGGCCTGGTACCTGTGGTTACCTGGATACCAGTGAGGCCTAGTACCTGTGGTTTCCTGGATACCAGTGAGGGCTAGTACCTGTGGTTACTTGGATACCAGTGAGGCCTAGTACCTGTGGTTTCCTGGATACCAGTGAGGCCTGGTACCTGTGGTTACCTGGATACCAGTGAGGCCTGGTACCTGTGGTTACCTGGATACCAGTGAGGCCTGGTACCTGTGGTTACCTGGATACCAGTGAGGGCTAGTACCTGTGGTTACCTGGATACCAGTGAGGCCTGGTACCTGTGGTTACCTGGATACCAGTGAGGCCTGGTACCTGTGGTTACCTGGATACCAGTGAGGCCTGGTACCTGTGGTTACCTGGATACCAGTGAGGCCTGGTACCTGTGGTTACCTGGATACCAGTGAGGCCTAGTTCCTGTGGTTACCTGGATACCAGTGAGGCCTAGTTCCTGTGGTTACCTGGATACCAGTGAAGTCTAGGACATGTGAGGAGAGTGTAGTCCAGCAGGTTACAATATATAGCTAAGCAATGTATTTTTTTCATGTAATAACTGCCATTGTTGCAACAGCCGTTATTAAATGAAAAAATACATTGCATTAATTTCAATGGAATACCGGCCGGAGTGTATACACTCTGTATACACTCCGACCTGGATTCCTTGTGGCTGCACAAAAAACTGACATGTGAGTTTGTGCTGTCGCTTTTTATTGTATAGTGGCCGCGCAAGACTGACAGAGCAGACAATGTAAAGTGCGGCTACATTGTCTGCTATTGTGATTTGGAATGCTGGCACAGAAATGAAGTTCATCCGGCCGGTACTGCAGTATCGGCCAGGATGAACTTCTCTGACATGGCCGTGTCAAAGAACGGCTGGTGTCTTACGTTGTGTGAACCCGGCCTCAGAGTGTATAGCTGTGTACTCTGTTGGAACTTGTAGTAAATATATCTTGAGTGAAGTGATACTGGTACTCACGTATAGACACTGTTTGACCACTTTCTGCCCTCTGGTAGCATAAAACTCGCCCCAGTATGGTAGTACAAGCCCCTGCTGTGGTTATCTGGGTGTAGCTAGGTGTCAAAGTCTTCCCGGTTACCCGCAGTGCGCAGTAGGATAGGTAGACCTTGTATACTGGCTGCTTTGTCCTACTGAGGCTAGATCCTATCTTGTTCAGGATACTGTCCTACTCTTTTGAGATGTGTTCCTGGCGTGGGTCAGGGTGTTTCTTTGTGACTACTCTTCCTTGGGTGTGCTTAACACTACATAGTGAACATAGTGGTAGTTACAGAAAAAGTGTTGGTCTCTACAGTGGGGAAAAAAAGTATCTAGTCAGTCACCAATAGTGCAAGTTCCACCACTTAAAAATATGAGAGGCGTCTGTAATTGACACCATATGTAGACCTCAACTATGGGACACAAAATGAGAAAATAAATCCAGAAAATCACATTGTCTGATTTTGTGAGAATTTATTTGCAAATTATGGAGGAAAATAAGTATTTGGTCAGCAACAAAATGTCATCTCAATCCTTTGTTCTATATCTTTTGTTGGCAATGACAGAGGTCAAACGTTTTCTGTAAGTTTTCACAAGGTTGGCACACACTGTTGTTGGGATGTTGGCCCATTCCTCCATGCAGATCTCCTCTAGAGCAGTGATGTTTTGGGGCTGTTGCTTGGCAACACGGACTTTCAACTCCCTCCAAAGGTTTTCTATAGGGTTGAGATCTGGAGACTGGCTAGGCCACTCCAGGACCTTGAAATGCTTCTTACCAAGCCACTCCTTCGTTGCCCTGGCGGTGTGCTTTGGATCATTGTCATGTTGAAAGACCCAGACACCTTTTATCTTCAATGCCCTTGCTGATGGAAGGAGGTTAGCACTCAAAATCTCACGATACATGGCCCCATTCATTCTTTCATGTACCCGGATCAGTCGTCCTGGCCCCTTTGCAGAGAAACAGCCCCAAAGCATGATGTTTCCACCCCCATGCTTTACAGTAGGTATGGTGTTTGATGCAACTCAGTATTCTTTTTCCTCCAAACACGACAAGTTGTGTTTCTACCAAACAGTTCCACTTTGGTTTCATCAGACCATAGGACATTCTCCCAATACTCTTCTGGATCATCCAAATGCTCTCTAGCAAACTTCAGACGGGCCGGACATGTAGTGGTTTAAGCAGTGGGACACGTCTGGCACTGCAGGAGTCCCTGGCGGGGTAGTGTGTTACTGATGGTAGGCTTTGTTAAATTGGTCCCAGCTCTCTGCAGTTCATTCACTAGGTCCCCCCCGCGGGGTTCAGTCTTCCCAGCCTTGTGCAGGGCTACAATTTTGTTTCTGGTGTCCTTTGACAGCTCTTTGGTCTTCACCATAGTGGAGTTTGGAGTCTGACTGTTTGAGGGTGTGCACACGTGTAAACGCAGCGAACGATCGAACGACGAGCGAGAAATCGTTCATTTTGATCTTTTAACTTGTTCTTAAATCGTCGTTCGCAAAAAAATCGCCGATCGTTCCGTGTAAACAGTCGTTCACTGATTTTACCTATGTGCGAGATAGGCTTAAGCGATCGCAAAACGATCGGAAAACTAATTTTCTGTACGATATATCGTTCCATCTAAACACTGATCGTTATAAAAGAAAAATTGTTACTTAGAAATCGTTAATCGTACGAATGGGCGAATTATCGCTCCGTGTAAACCCAGCATTAAAGAAGAAGTTATAGGTCTGTGAGAGCTAGAAATCTTGATTGTTTATAGGTGACGAAATACTTATTTTCCATCATAATTTGCAGATAAATTCTTACAAAATCAGACAATGTGATTTTCGGGATTTGTTTTCTCATTTTGTCTCTCATAGTTGAGGTCTACATATGATGTAAATTATAGACTCCTCTCATCTTTTTAAGTGGGACAACTTGCACTATTGGTGACTGACTAAATACTTTTTTTCCCCACTGTAACTGCATCTGTTCACACTCGTGACTAGACTCAACTGAACTGAACTGTTGTCCCTGACAGGGGTCCTGGCATCAGCCAGGCCCTGGTGTAGATTCTGCAGGAACTTGTTGCTTTTGTGTCCTTCCTCTCTGAGAATCTGGATAAGACTGACTGTACTTCCTCCATCAGTAAAACTCCTGGTATGCCTTATGGCAGCCCGACACCAACATTCTGGGCGTCCCTCATCCTCCCCCTTCCCCCCCGGACCTCAGCGCCCCCAACGCCCGTTCCGGCCAACACTACCAATCTGCTCCTCCCCCCCGGAAAGCAGCCCCCACCACCCGACCCCATTCTCGACTACTCCCATCATGTCCCTCTGACAGTCCTTGATGGGAGTTGTAGTTTGCAACATGTGGCCATTCAGGTTGCAGAACTACTACTCCCATCACTAGTAGTAGTAGTAGTTTTAGTAGTCAGTTGCTCTCCCTGTTACAGAACTTCGACCCCTATTATGCCCTATTGGCAGTTCATAATGGGAGTTGTAGTTCTGATACAGATTAGAGGTTGACACAGTATAGGAGGGGGGAGGCAGTGGCACAGTAGAACTACATCTCCCATCATGGTTTGTGTGGTAATATGCAGGACTAAATCACATAATGGGAGTGGAAGTTCTGCAACAGATTAGAGGATGACACATGGCAAGAGGGGGAGATGATTACACGGTACACTAGGCTATGTGGGTACTCGTGATGTATGTTGGCATACTACTGTAGATTGTATTGAAATCACTCTTCCCTATGGTGTCGCCCTTACATGATGCTGAATGTTTATTCCAGTCCAGATAAAAGATGAGGATGGCGGCGGCACACCATCTTTCCCAAGCGATGCCAGGGTGGGACTGGAACGTTGCACATGATGGCTGAATAAAAGCACTTCTTATCCAATATGATCCTGGAGTGTCGCCTACTTCAGCTTTTACCTGGATGCTAAAGGGGCTGGGGAGTAAAGCCCAGAGCCATAGCCAGCACAGCGCCATAGCCAGCACACACAGAGCCAGAGCCATAGCCAGCACACACAGAGCCAGAGCCATAGCCAGCACACACAGAGCCATAGCCAGCACACACAGAGCCATAGCCAGCACACACAGTGCCATAGCCATCACAGAGCCATAGCCAGCACACACAGAGCCAGCCCAGAGCCATAGCCAGCACAGAGCCATAGCCAGCACACACAGAGCCATAGCCAGCACAGAGCCATAGTCAGCACAAAGCCATAGCCAGCCCTGAGCCAGAGCCATAGCCAGCACAGTGCCATAGTCAGCACACACAGAGGCATAGCCAGCACAGTGTCATAACCGGCACAGTGTCATAGTCGGCACAGAGCCATAGCCAGCACAGAGCCATAGCCAGCCCAGAGCGAGAGCCATAGCCAGCACACACAGAGCCATAGCCAGCCCAGAGCCATAGTCATCACAGCGCCATAGACAGCACAGAGCCATAGCCAGCACAGTGCCATAGTCACTCAACCCAGAGCCATAGCCGTCACAGAGCCATAGTCAGCCCAGAGCCATAGCCGTCACAGAGCCATAGTCCATACTGGTGGCCCGAGCAACTTCCCATTTGTGTTAGAGAAATACGGTTACCGAGGTGGAGTAACAGCAGGTGAAAGGGGTCCAACAGCAGGTGACCCTGGAAATTACTCAGCTAGAGTGATGGGGTTCCTGTGGGACAAGATGGTGCTGGTCTCTCCTGGTGGTGTCCTTGGGTCTGGTGAGTACGGCTGAGGACAGGGGAGAGATCTGAGTTGGAGTGATGAGCTGAGTTATAGTGATGAGCTGGATATAACACTGTACAGTATATACAATCTGGGGGCCCCTGGGTCAGGTGTGTGCGGCTACAGGTAACAGGTTATTAGTCAGGTACACTGATCATAAGTGATGGAAGGAGCAACCTAATTCTCATTGAATGATGTCATTTGTTATAGCTGTTATTGAATAGCTTGGTATTATTACTGCTTGGATCTTACTCTTCCTTGTCTAGTCTCTTTATGTCCTTTCATGTTGGTGGTCAGTGGGCCTCACAGAGCATTGCTTGGGGTCTGGGGGCAGAGGTAATCATAATGCTTCTACTAGAGCAGGGGGCAGTAAACGGCCTAGACACGTTCTTAGACCAAAATAACATAAATGCATATGTATAGAACCTATCATCATATGTCCCCTTCCCTCCATCCATCCATCCATCCCCTCCTTGTATGTCCCCTTCCCTGTATCCATCAACTCCTTGTATATCCCCTTCCCTCCATCCATCAACTCCTTGTATATCCCCCTTCCCTGTATCCATCCCCTCCTTGTATATCCCCCTTCCCTGTCTCCATCCCCTCCTTGTATATCCCCCTTCCCTGCATCCATCCCTTCCTTGTATATCCCCCTTCCCTGCATCCATCCCCTCCTTGTATATCCCCCTTCCCTGTCTCCATCCCCTCCTTGTATATCCCCCTTCCCTCCATCCATCCCCTCCTTGTATATCCCCCTTCCCTGTATCCATCCCCTCCTTGTATATCCCCCTTTCCTGTATCCATCCCCTCCTTGTATATCCCCCTTCCCTGTATCCATCCCCCTCCTTGTATACCCCCCTTCCCTCCATCCATCAACTCCTTGTATATCCCCTTCCCTCCATCCATCAACTCCTTGTATATCCCCCTTCCCTGTATCCATCCCCTCCTTGTATATCCCCCTTCCCTGTCTCCATCCCCTCCTTGTATATCCCCCTTCCCTGTCTCCATCCCCTCCTTGTATATCCCCCTTCCCTGCATCCATCCCTTCCTTGTATATCCCCCTTCCCTGCATCCATCCCCTCCTTGTATATCCCCCTTCCCTGTCTCCATCCCCTCCTTGTATATCCCCCTTCCCTCCATCCATCCCCTCCTTGTATATCCCCCTTCCCTGTATCCATCCCCTCCTTGTATATCCCCCTTTCCTGTATCCATCCCCTCCTTGTATATCCCCCTTCCCTGTATCCATCCCCCTCCTTGTATATCCCCCTTCCCTCCATCCATCCCCTCCTTGTATATCCCCTTCCCTGTATCCATCCCCCTCCTTTTATATCCCCCTTCCCTCCATCCATCCCCCCCTTGTATACCCACCTTCCCTGTATCCATCCCCTCCTTGTATATCCCCCTTCCCTCCATCCATCCGCTCCTTGTATATCCCCCTTTCCTGTATCCATCCCCTCCTTGTATATCCCCCTTCCCTGTATCCTTCCCTCTCCTTGTATACCCCCCTTCCCTCCATCCATCCCCTCCTTGTATATGCCCCTTCCCTCCATCCATCCCCTTCTTGTATATCCCCCTTCCCTGTATCCATCCCCTCCTTGTATATCCCCCTTCCCTGTATCCATCCCCTCCTTGTATACCCCCCCTTCCCTATATTCATCCCTTCCTTGTATATCCCCCTTCCCTCCATCCATCCCCTCCTTGTATATCCCCCTTCCCCCCATCCATCTCTCCTTGTATATCCCCCTTCCCTGTATCCATCCCCCTCCTTGTATACCCCCCCTTCCCTGTATCCATCTCTCCTTGTATATCCCCCTTCCCTGTATCCATCTCTCCTTGTATATCCCCCTTCCCCCCATCCATCTCTCCTTGTATATCCCCCTTCCCCCCATCCATCTCTCCTTGTATATCCCCCTTCCCCCTATCCATCTCTCCTTGTATACCCCCCTTACCTTTATCCAACCCCTCCTTGTATATCCCCCTTACCTTTATCCATCCCCTCCTTGTATATCCCCCTTACCTTTATCCATCCCCCCCTTGTATACCCCCCTTCCCTGTATCCATCCCCTCCTTGTATATCCCCCCTTTTCCTTCATCCATCCCCTCCTTGTATATCCCCCTTCCCTGTATCCATCCCCTCCTTGTATACCCCCCCTTCCCTAAATTCATCCCTTCCTTGTATATCCCACTTCCCTGTATCCATCCCCTCCTTGTATATCCCCCTTCCCTCCATCCATCCCCTCCTTGTATATCCCCCTTCCCCCATCCATCTCTCCTTGTATATCCCCCTTCCCTGTATCCATCTCTCCTTGTATATCCCCCTTCCCCCCATCCATCTCTCCTTGTATATCCCCCTTCCCCCCATCCATCTCTCCTTGTATATGCCCCTTCCCTGCATCCATCCCCTCCTTGTATATCCCCCTTCCCTGTATCCATCCCCTCCTTGTATATTTCCCTTCCCTGTATCCATCCCCTCCTTGTATACCCCCCTTCCCTGTATCCATCCCTTCCTTGGATATCCCCTTTCCCTCCATCCCCTCCATGTATACCCCCCTTCCCTCCATCCATCCCCTCCTTGTATATCCCCCTTCCCCTCATCCATCCCCTCCTTGTATATCCCCCTTCCCTGTATCCATCCCCTCCTTGCTTGAACTTGATGGACATGTCTTCTTTCAACCGTATTAACTATGTAACTGTAACTCCAAGCTGTAAGATGTATCAGGAATAATAAACTTCAACACTTATCTTTATAACAGGGTACAGTCAGAGGTGTCTATAGAAAACAGGAGTCTAGAGGAGGTATCAGAGCAATCGGGGTGGGGGGACAGATGGTTGTGGGGGGAAGGGGGTGTTACTAATCTGAGTGATCATCTCTAAAGAAATGACGAGGCTTCCTCATGAGAGATACTACGGCTCCCATCCACATATGAAGTGTTTATGGACAGATACAAGACACTAGAAGTAGGATATCTCTTTACTGTTACGTGCTGGACACATTTATTACACACTATGTCATTGCTGTCCACAAGATAGACTGCTACATAAGACTCGTAACATTTAGGTTTCATACATATAAAGGAACAAGTACATTGGGTAGACAGTAGTGATGAGCGAATAGTGAAATATTCGAATGTTCAATATTCGTACGAATATCTCCCAAATATTCGAATATTCGATCGAATATTCGATCTCATTAAAGTCAATGGGAACAAGTATTCGATTACTGAAAAACATCTACATAACATCTAACATAACCACTTGGAGGTAAAAAACGGAAGCTGGGGGATTTGAATGCTTATCGAATATTCAGCGAACTATTCGATAATATTCGATAGATCGAATACCCTACTATTCGATCGAATATCTATTCGATCGAACAGTATTCGCTCATCACTAGTAGACAGGAAACAGTGTTTATGACCGAGGACCTGAGTGTTGACCCTGCTATTGGCCTGATCGTGCCGCACAAGAGTGCCATAAAATATAACCTACACCCTAAAGGTCCAGGTATCTGCCAATACCCTTCCTGTTGGATGTGCCAAAGAGAAGTGGCCAATGCCCATGACTCTCTTTTGAGATTTCTTGCATTTTATACAACTATATATCTTAAAACTACTGTACTCTATAATAAATCATTGTCCAATACCAGCCCCTCCACCCTGGAGGATTCCTTGTATCTGATTTGAGCGGATTGGTCGGAGTCCTGCCGGAAATGTTTGGTGTTGATGCGTTGGCCCGACCCAGGTCCTGCTCCTGTCATATGTTCCTGGAGGTTTTCACCTAATGGATTATTTTACTATAAACCTTTTTAAATCCGTCACGGATCTGTTTGGTTTTAATCCCATAAATTAAGGGGTTAATGACTGGGGAAACCAGGAGATAGACATTCCCAAAGAGAATATGAAGGTTCGGAGCTGTGGGGTTCTTGAGCCTGTGTATGATGGAGATACCAATGAGTGGGATATAGTAAACGAGGACGGCGCATATGTGAGCGGTACATGTGCTGAAGGCCTTCATGCTGGCGTCCTCCAGACTACTCACCGTCTTAATAATCAGCACGTAAGAAATAGAGATGAAGAGCGAGTCAATGCCCATGACTGAGAGGACAATGAAGAGTCCATAAATAATGTTGACCGTGATGTCCTCACAAGCCAGCTTCATTATCTCTTGGTGCAGACAGTAGGAATGTGATAGGACGTTACTCTTCCACTCCTTAAGCCGATTGGTGATGAGGGGGATGGGAACCATGACAAGAGCACCTCTCCCCACGATCAGGGCAGACATTTTACTAATTCTTTCACTAGTTAGAATAGACGAGTATCTTAATGGGTGACAGATAGCCACATAGCGATCCACAGCCATGGCCACTAAGATCCCGGACTCCAGAGCAGCCAGGAACTGGATGAAGAACATCTGGGTGAGACAATTTCCAAATGGGATCTCCCTGTCATCTGTCCAGAAGATCCCCAGCATCCTCGGCATGATGTTGGTGGAGATCAGCAGGTCTAGCATGGACAGCATGAAGAGGAAGATGTACATGGGCTCATGAAGCCCCTGGTCCACCCTGATGATGTAGAGAATCAAGGAGTTCCCCATGACTGCGACAATGTACATCGAGATGAGGAGAATCCCCAGCCAGAGGTTGAAGTCCTCCAGAAACGGGATCCCGCTGAGGAGGAAATGGCTGATGTGGCTGCAGTTGGGTTGACTGGTGGTTGACATGACTGGAGCTAAGTCAGAGAGGAAGCATCTTCTACAATGAGATAGGAAAGTCCAACAATGGACATTATGTAATATTAAGAGAGTCATATAGCTTTTTATATAGGGGGTGCATCTGTAATATAGTAACATGGCTAATTAGACTATAAGAAGCCATGCTGTGGTGGTCCCACCTTTCAGTGCCCAACCGCCGGGATGATGTTATGTCGGTGGTTGGAATATAGCTCAGCCAGTGATGGTGGTATAGTCGTGACGCCAGTGCTAACTCAGCACACAGGTATACCTGTTTTGTTTAGTGGCTGGCTATATTGTTCCCCAATGGTCGGTGACCTGCCTGGTTGTGATGGGTCCCTTGGGCTCTTATCACGGTCGTCCGGAGGGGGAAGATGACCCACCCGGACTGTCTGTACCGCCACCCACAGAAAGGGGAAAATTACCCAAGGACGGTGTTTTCTGTGTGTATAGGTGCTGGTGCAATTATCACTGAGTCCCAATAGAATATATGAGGTGATCTTTACTGAAAAGTCTCTTACAATACGGGATAGTGGTGTGACAAGTGACTTCTAAGATACAGACTTGAGTTCACTGAATCTGTTCTGAGAGATACCGAAGTGCTGAGATAGACTAGCAGTGGTAGAGTAGCAGTGCTGGTTCAGTTGAGTAGAGTAGAAGAATTCAGAAGAGTAGAGAGGAGTTTGTTGGGAGAGACCCAACCCAGTGTAGTAATGTGCTCTGCCGGAACTAGTGAGAAGAAATACTTGAAAGATACTTGAGAAGAAGAGAATACTTGTGCCTGTGTTTCGACCTGTTACTCGTCCTACGAAGGTGACACAAGCCCCAGTCTTGGTTACCTGTAGTTAAATAGTTAAGTGTCCGAATTTATCCGGTTTCACCTGCGCTGCGAGGTACAGTACTTGATTACGGTTGCTTTGCTCTATCCGGGTCAGTTACTCTGTCTAGGATACTGCCCTGCTCTTTTAAGAGAGGTTCTCTGCATGGGCTTGGGTGATCTCTGACTTGTCCTCTTTAGCTGCTTAACACTGCATTGTGTCTGTGAGTATAAGGGCTCGTTCCCACTGAGCAAAAGCAGCTGAATTTCTGCGCTGAATCAGCGCTGAAATTTCAGCCGTTAAAATAGGTGCAGAGCTAATTTCCATTGTGTTGAATGGAAATTCTGCTCTGCAGTTCACACAGTGGAATTTCCGAACTGAACTAATCCGCTTTCCGCCAGAAGAATGAACATGTTCATTCTTCCGCTAGCGGAAGCCTATACAAATCAATGGGGCTCTGATTTTCTGTTTCAGCGCAGATTCAGCGCGGATTCAGCGCGGAATACAAGCGTAATACAAGCGGAAATTACTTGCTGAATCAGCGCGGAAATGGGGAAAAGGGGGGGGAGGAGGATTCTAGTATATGTTCTGGTATAGTCTAGTTTACTCACCAAATACTCGCTGAATTTCAGCGCTGAATGCATGCGGATTCAGCGCGGATTCCTCGAGTATTCCGCGCTGAATTTGTCAAGAGCTGATTACGAGCTGAACACTTTCCTAGCAGAATACGCAGGGATTCTGCTTGCATTCTGCTTATATTCTGCTCGGAATTCAGCGTCAGTTGATTTCAGGCGGAAATATTTCCTTGCGTAATCCGCTCCTTTTGCTCTGTGTGAACGTAGCCTAACTGAGAAAAGAAAAGTCTCTGTGCGTCTGTTCACTGTCACAGCTGGACCGTCCTGGACAGGGAACCTGGCAGAGCCAGGCCCCGGCTAAGTTCAGCAGGGATGCCTGGTCTGTGTGTGTCCTACGCCTCAGAGAATCAGAGGGAAACTAACCCTTAAGTGACGCTACACTTCCTCTCCCCATGTGACTACTTCCTACAGGGTGTGTAAAAGTTCTACAACCTCTTGTCTGGTATAACCTGGGCAAAATATATCCCCTGTATTTGTTGCTTACCTATATAATATCTTTCTCTTTGTCACTTCTCACAGCTTCGTAAACGTTGTTCTATATTCTCCTACAGGTGTTCTGTGGGTTTCAGATGAGAAGTTTCTGCAGAGATTGGGGATGAAGCCTCAGAAGGTGATGGGTGCGGGATCCATGGTGACACCAGGAGAGGATGAGATCAGTGCAGGACTGTACAGGGCTGAGGAGTCTGTAAGGAGAACAATAGAGCGGTGACTGCACCGAGCTCAATGATTACACAAGGTGATAATGTTAGTGTCTCACAGCAGGTGTGCCGCTACGTCCTAGTTTCACCTGTCATCAGGTACATCTGTTAAGTGGCAAACTCTGGGCTGAAGACCGCTGTTTGCAACTCCACCACTTTTGTCTCACAAAGGGTTAACCGTGCTTTTTACTCTGTTTTGTTAGCCAATTGTTAGCTCACACTACACATCATATCATATCAAACACCCAGGTCTGTCTGCTTCTAGTACTTTCCAATGGGAAGTTAGTCCCGGCCACCACTACTTAAGGGCCCTATTCCACTGGACGATTATCGTTTGCATAATTGTTAACGATCTCAAACGACCGCTATTGCGAATGACCTGAAAACGTTCACTCATTTCCATGGAACGATAATCGTTACTTATGATCGTAATTGCGATCTTCGCTATTTATTCGCTATTGCGTTTGTATCTATAGCGAACGACCGAACGATGTCTTATTTAATGCGAACGTTTTGCGAACGAGCAACGATAAAAATAGGTCCAGGTCTTATAAAGCGATCAACGATTTCTCGTTTGGTCGTTAATCTTTAACTGCATTTCAACCGAATGATTATCGTTTAGATTTGAACGATTTAACAATAATCTGAACGATAATTGTCCGGTGGAATAGGGCCCTAAGGCCCAGTTAGTTTCCGGGTAGAGTTAGTTACTTGAGTAGAGGAGAGCGATTACAGTTCTTGGTGTCTGATAGAGAGCAGTACAGCACTGAGAGCAGCGCACCACTGAGAGCAGTACACCACTGATAGCATCTTGCCACTGAGAGCAGTACACCACTGAGAGCAGCGCACCACTGAGAGCAGCACAGCACTGAGAGCAGTACACCACTGATAGCATCGTGCCACTGAGAGCAGTACACCACTGAGAGCAGTACACCACTGAGAGCAGCGCACCACTGAGAGCAGTACACCACTGAGAGCAGCGCAGCACTGAGAGCAGTACACCACTGAGAGCAGTACACCACTGAGAGCAGTACACCACTGAGAGCAGTACACCACTGAGAGCAGTACACCACTGAGAGCAGTACACCACTGAGAGCAGTACACCACTGAGAGCAGCGCACCACTGAGAGCAGTACACCACTGAGAGCAGCGCAGCACTGAGAGCAGTACACCACTGAGAGCAGCGCACCACTGAGAGCAGCACACCACTGAGAGCAGCGCACCACTGAGAGCAGCGCACCACTGAGAGCAGCACAGCACTGAGAGCAGCGCACCACTGAGAGCAGCGCACCACTGAGAGCAGCGCACCACTGAGAGCAGCGCACCACTGAGAGCAGCGCACCACTGAGAGCAGCACAGCACTGAGAGCAGCGCACCACTGAGAGCAGCGCACCACTGAGAGCAGCGCACCACTGAGAGCAGCGCACCACTGAGAGCAGCGCACCACTGAGAGCAGCGCACCACTGAGAGCAGCACACCACTGAGAGTATACCCCAGACCTCTGAATCAATGTATACCCCAGACCCCTGAATCAATGTATACCCCAGACCCCCTTATCAATGTATACCCCAGACCCCCTTATCAATGTATACCCCAGACCTTTAAATCAATGTATACCTCAGACCCCTAAATCAATACATACCCCAGACCCCTGAATCAATGTATACCCCAGACCTCTAAATCAATGTATACCCCAGACCCCTGAATTAATGTATACCCCAGACCTCTAAATCAATGTATACCCCAGACCCCTGAATTAATATATACCCCAGACCCCTGAGTCAATACAGACCCCTGCATCGGTACATATTCCAGACTCCTGAATCTGCTGCTACTGCCTATGCTGCCGCTACTTCTATGACTATAGTAACATCTATCATTCTATCTTAGGACAGTCAGGCTCCAGTCACTATACTCATCCATAATGAAGGGAGAGGACTGACACACTGTAACAAAGCCCTCAGCACATGATGGATATGATGATAAATCCTCCAGTATTATACAGTCCTGATGATGAGACCCATCCACAATCTACACTATACACACATGAGCCCTGCAGTAAGACTATAATATACTCCTATAATACACCCAGCATACAGGGGGGTCTTATCAGGGGACGGCCATGGGCACTCACCTGGGCTCCTGCGCTCCAGAGGTCTATGCGGCAGATGTGCTCGGCTCCCGACACCAGGACATTTATAGGGAGCGATGGAGCCGAGTGCTGGGAATACACGGCCATCACTGGTGGAGCGTCCAGGGAAATCAGCCACGGCATAAACACCAGGGCGGATGTCATCTATTTACAGGAGAGGACTCGGGGGGGGGGGGGGGGTCATCTATCTACAGGAGAGGACTCGGGGGGGGGGTCATCTATTTACAGGAGAGGACTCGGGGGGGGGGGGGGGGGGGGGGGTCATCTATCTATAGGAGAGGACTCGGGGGTCATCTATTTACAGGAGAGGACTCGGGGGGGGGGGGGGGGGGGGGTCATCTATCTATAGGAGAGGACTCGGGGGTCATCTATTTACAGGAGAGGACTCGGGGGGGGGGGGGGGTCATCTATCTACAGGAGAGGACTCGGGGGTCATCTATTTACAGGAGAGGACTCGGTGGGGGGGGGGGTCATCTATCTACAGGAGAGGACTCGGGGGTCATCTATCTACAGGAGAGGACTCGGGGGTCATCTATCTACAGGAGAGGACTCGGGGGTCATCTATCTACAGGAGAGGACTCTGGGGGGGGGGGGCATCTATTTACAGGAGAGGACTCGGGGGGGGTCATCTATTTACAGGAGAGGACTCGGGGGGGGGGGGGGGGTCATCTATCTACAGGAGAGGACTCGGGGGTCATCTATCTACAGGAGAGGACTCGGGGGTCATCTATCTACAGGAGAGGACTCGGGGGGGGGGGTCATCTATCTACAGGAGAGGACTCGGGGGTCATCTATCTACAGGAGAGGACTCGGGGGTCATCTATCTACAGGAGAGGACTCGGGGGTCATCTATCTACAGGAGAGGACTCTGGGGGGGGGGGGGGGGGCATCTATTTACAGGAGAGGACTGGGAAGCAGATGGCAAAAGTTATTAATGTTAATTACGGCTCATCATCATCAATTAGTAATAATTCTTTTATGAAAGTTGAAGGCATGGCGGGGACGTGGCCTTCTCCGGAGCTGGTGCAGGTTTCTGAGACTGCGGCACGAGGACGGGTTACACCACTGACGGACATGCGGTCAATGTTACATCTTCTGGCCACAATCCCATGGACCTCATTGGGTTACTGACTGTTTTCAAGTCATTTCCATAGAATCTTCTGTTCTCATCTATAAAATGCAAATCACACCCAGAATAGACGACAATATGAAAATCACGTTGTCAGGTGTGAGCTGGGTCTGAGGAACGTTCTCCGATACTCCTGTGAATTGTCACTATGATATGTGATTCCTGGATATGGGCCTTCACCTTCCTTTAAAAACACTCCCAATAACAATAATCACAGACTAGGGGTGCGTTTACACAGAAAGATTTATCTGACAGATTTTGGAAGCCAAAGCCAGGAATGGATTTGAAAAGAGGATAGATCTCAGTCTTTCCTTTATGACCTGATCCCTGTTCATAGTCTGTTCCTGGTTTTGGCTTCAAAGATCTGTCAGATAAATCTGTCTGTGTAAACGCACCATAAGGATTAAATGCACATCACACTATTTGTGTGTTAAAATAACCACAACTTAACTCGCAAACTAAACTATCAAAAGAGTCAGGAGAAGGGCTCGGCCACTGGGATTCACATATACTGAGAGATCCCCATCTGCCTGACATACAGCACTCAGCTAAACAGCAATAAGAGGGATCCACCGTGCTCGCCCCTGGATGACATCCTTAGGGTATATTCACACGGGCGGGCTCGCAGCGAGATTCTCGCTGCGAGCCCGGCAGGTCCTGTCAGTTTCCATAAACTACATACTTGCTGCGGACCGCAGCGAGTATGTAATTGTACCGCGCTTAACCCCTTCTACTCCCGCCGGCTCCCCCGCTGTAAGCAGCATACATTACCTGTCCTTGCTGCACGGGTCCGGCGTCCTGCTCTCCCGTCCGGCCAATTAGTGGCTGCGGCTGGGCAACACACTAATTGGCCGGACGGGAGAGCAGGACGCCGGACCCGTGCAGCAAGGACAGGTAATGTATGCTGCTTACAGCGGGGGAGCCGGCGGGAGTAGAAGGGGTTAAGCGCGGTACAACTACATACTTGCTGCGGACCGCAGCGAGTATGTAGTTTATGGAAACTGACAGGACCTGCCGGGCTCGCAGCGAGAATCTCGCTGCGAGCCCGCCCGTGTGAATATACCCTTAAAGGGGTTATTCTGTGTTAGAATAACATGGCCACTTTCTTCCAGAGACAGCCCTACTCTTGTCTCCAGGTTGGGTGCAGGTTTTGCAACTCTGTTCCATTGAAGTGAATGGAGCTTAATTGCAAACCCCACCTGATCTAGAGACAAGAGCGGTGCTGCACACAGATTCCGCAGCACTTTACATAGTACCACCTTCCTCCTTCCTTGCCTGCTCTTCGTTGTCTACAATTAATTGAAGGTTCCACCAGCTTTGGGTGGAGTGCAAGACGTCCTTTATCTTCAATTATTAATATCAAATTTGTTACCACTAGAGATAAACAAATTTACAGCATTAACGATGCAAAGCAACTTATTAGATCGGCCGTCGGCTTATCAGCCGCTCCACTCTGGGCTAATGGTTTCCAGTCCGGCAAAACTGGGAGAAGTTTCCCAGGATGGGATCCAGCTTTTTCCGGCACCCCTCTGACGACTTTGCTTTGTTAATACTGAAAATTTACTCATCTCTAGTTGTCCACTATTATCACTTTGTCACGATAGAAACTTTTTTCCAAAAACAAACAAACTGTTGAGCACATTCCAAGATCCATAGCGTTCTTCTTCTAGGTGTGGGAGCTAGGTGTTGGCTCATTTTTTTGGGATGATATATAATTTTTATTGATATTATATAATTTTTTTACTTATATATGACTTTTTTGATCTCATCTATGTCTTTATAGATGTCTTTTTAAGTTCAGCAATTCTGGTGCTGTTAAATATTTCTGTACAGCATTTAATCAGAAGTCTGGTGGATAATAAAATCCTGCAGGTGGCGGGGGGGGGGGGAATTGATTACAAGTACTAACTTATCTCTCTCCGGTCTCACAGTGAGTGGTGGGACCAGCTAAGGGACCCCCTCCAGAAGGCATTTTCCCCCAAGTTGTGATGACTCCCAGCTGATGGACTGGTCGCTCGGGATGTCACTCCAGTCACTAATTGGCTGAGCGGCCAGTCCATCCGCCGGGTCCTGACTTGTGAGCTCCAGAGATCCTGGTGCCCGGCAGGATTCCCGCCGGTTGGCCCTGCCACTTACCGCAGGCACGGGTAGAGGTAAGTTAGAAGTTGTAATGAATTTCCCCCCTGCCGGATGCAGGATTTTATAATCCTACCGACTTCTCCTTTAACCATGCTGTAGAAATAATAGCATCATTTATGAATTCTTACAGATGTGGCGATACCAAACATATAGTTTTTTAAAAAAAATCTTTCACTACCTTTACACTGATTACTACATTTATAATTACGTCCTTGCGTAAGCTTCCTCCATCATCATGTCTTGACTGAAGCCTCCTCCACCCTTATTTTTCGACTGAACCCTCCACCACCTTAATACTAATGTTCAAGCTTCACCCTCATCCCCCATCTGAAGCCTCCTCCACCCTCATGCCCTGGCTGAAGCCTCCTCCACCCTCAGCACCCATCTGAAGCCTCATGCACCTTCATGTCCTGACTAAAGCCTCTTCCACCTTTATGCAGTAGCTGAAGCCTTATCCACCCCCAGCCCCATCTGAAACCTAATCCACCCTCATGTCCTGACTGAAGCCTCCTCCACCTCTATGCATTAGCTGAAGCCTCCTTCACCCTGATGCACTGGCTGAAGTCTCCTCCACTCTCATGCCCTGGCTGAACCTTCATCCACCAACACGCCATGGGTAAAGCCTCCTCCACCTTCATGCCCTGGCTGAAGACACCTCCACCCTAATTTCCTGACTAAAGCCTCATCGATCCTCATGCCCTGGCTGAAGCTTTCTCCACCCTTATGCCCTGGCTGAAGCCACCTACACCCTTATGCCCTGATTGAAGCTTTCTTAACCTTCATAGCCTTGCTGAAGCCTCCTCCACCCACATGCCCTAGCTGAAGCCTCCTTCACCATCTTAACAATGTTTCAGCGTAAGCCTCTTCCACCCTGGTGCCCTAACTGAAGACTTCTCCACCCTCATCCCCTGACTGAAGCCTCTTTCACCCTCATGCCCTGGCTCAAGCTTTCTCACCCTCATACAATGGCTAAAGCCTCCTCCACCCTCACGCTCTGGCTGCAGTCTCCTCCACCATCATGTCCTGGCTGAAGCCTCCTTCATTCTCATTACCTGGCTGAAGCCTCCTCCATCATAATGTCCTGGCTGATACCTCCTTCACCCTTTTGCCCTGGCTGAAGCCTCCTCCACCCTTTTGCCCTGGCTGAAGCCTCCTCCACCCTCATGCCCTGGCTGAAACCTCCTCCACCCTCATGCCCTGGCTGAAGCCTCCCCCACCCTCATGCCCTGGCTGAAGCCTCCTCCACCCTCATGCCCTGACTGAAGCCTCATCGATCCTCATGCCCTGGCTGAAGCCTCCTCCACCCTTATGCCCTTGCCCTGACTGAAGCCTCATCGATCCTCATGCCCTGGCTGAAGCCTCCTCCACCCTCATGCCCTGGCTGAAGCCTCCTCCACCCTCATGTCCTGGCTCCCTTCTCAGTACAGCCATGGGCTGGACCAAGGGCTTTTGTTTGAAAGATTTTAGAATTGATGAGGTTTCTTGTATTGTTTTCCGCACTGCCTCTTCCTCTCTTCGGGTTGATATCTGTCTCCAGCCACATGAGCAGATGTTTATCTTATTCCTGAACATTGGGATTTCCTGGCAGCTTAGTACATCCAACAGCAAGTTGGCTCACTTATTACTGTTATGGTTTCCCATAATGAAGACTGTGAGAGATGATCTGCATCAGTAAGACCAATGGAGAAAAGAAGAGAAACCTTGTTTATAGACGTTATTAAACTATTACCTGGTCATCCGATGCCTGAAATTAGTAGAGACTGGAGGCAGGAGGAAGCGACAAGCATCAGTCACAGTCACGGAGGAGGAACATCAGTCATACAAGAGGAGAGAAGAAGCAGTAATGGAGAAGGAGAGGAGCAGCAGTCATGATGGAAGAAGATAGGAGCAGCAATCATGATGGAAGAGGAGGAAACCAGCAGGGTAGAGGAGGAGCAGAATCAGAGTTAACAAATGTCAGACATGAAGACAAAGAGAAGGAAGTCATAGAGGGCAGAGATGGGACAATGATAAAAGACAGAGAAGGGGCAGTCATAGAGGACGGAGATGGGGCAGTCATAGAGGACAGAGATGGGGCAGTCATAGAGGACAGAGATGGGGCAGTCATAGAGGACAGAGATGGGGCAGTCATAGAGGACAGAGATGGGGCAGTCATAGAGGGCAGAGATGGGGCAGTCATAGAGGGCAGAGATGGGGCAGTCATAGAGGGCAGAGATGGGGCAGTCATAGAGGGCAGAGATGGGGCAGTCATAGAGGACAGAGATGGGGCAGTCATA
Organism: Dendropsophus ebraccatus; assembly: GCF_027789765.1. Taxonomy (NCBI): domain Eukaryota; kingdom Metazoa; phylum Chordata; class Amphibia; order Anura; family Hylidae; genus Dendropsophus; species Dendropsophus ebraccatus. The sequence goes on along the minus strand of NC_091458.1, from coordinate 4,510,127 downwards.
GAGGACAGAGATGGGGCAGTCATAGAGGACAGAGATGGGGCAGTCATAGAGGACAGAGATGGGGCAGTCATAGAGGACGGAGATGGGGCAGTCATAGAGGACGGAGATGGGGCAGTCATAGAGGGCAGAGATGGGGCAGTCATAGAGGACAGAGATGGGGCAGTCATAGAGGGCAGAGATGGGGCAGTCATAGAGGGCAGAGATGGGGCAGTCATAGAGGGCAGAGATGGGGGAGTCATAGAGGACAGCGATGGGGCAGTCAGGAGGAAAGAGGTGCGTACGTTTTTTTTAGACAGTGTTTATTTCCTGATCACCACCTTCTTACACCTTTTAGAGAGCCTTCTGCAGAGCATACGAGACACAAGGGGTCTGGAGGAGGAAATGGAAGGTGGTGAGGAACAGAAGAAGGGGTTGGGAAAGGACAGCGGGGTATGAAGGAGGCAACAGAGCAGGCAACATCATGTTAGGTACCACAACTCCCACCCACATGTGAAGTTTTTTTTTTATACATTTTTTTTATTTTCCACAAAACTTCATTTTACAAACATTAAAAAATCTTCAAACAATAAATCATACAACAATAGTACAATAAAGTATACCAAAACCATACCACCTACCCCACCACCCACCCCAAGCCAAAGGGAGCAAAAGAAAAATATAAAAAAAACAAAAAACTAAAATAAATGTTTCAATTAGTTATAATATTCTTTATATCTAGTTTTACAATTCTCCTAAGCCTTCATACTAGGGGCCACAGAGCCCATCCAGTTACATATTAGGAGCAGTCTGGCATAAAAAAAAACACCTTAACACTGGACTTCTGGACTTCTTCTCCTATTTTAATCTCTTTAGTCCCCAATATAGCAAATAACGGAGAAAAAGGTAGTTCAATACCATTTGCATCAACTGTCCTATTATATAACTCTATAACTTTTATATAACTCCAGAAGTCCTGAATCATTGAGCAGGCCCAAACCATATGCACAAGACCTGACTCCAAAGAGCCACATCCAGGGCATTTCCCATCAGACCGCCTCTTGATCTTATATAAAAACGATGGGGTATAATACAATCTATGATTTAAATTAATCTGGATTAGACGGTGGTTGCCCGATCTGGACATTAAATTCACATGTTAATAGATCTTTGTCCATTGTATATCACTAATTGGCCCCAAATCTCTTTCCCGTTTCTTCTTACTACTACTACTACTTACTGATCTTTTTATGTAGGAATAAATATATGATATCTCTCCTAGTTTTAATTACTCCCTTACGCATTTGTTCAATGAACACGTCCAGGTCGAACTCCACCGTCCTCAACCATACTGTGCTTCTTATTGCATGACATAATCTAATCAAACCACATGTGAAGTCTTTACGGATAGATAACAACGCATTAGAAGAAAGATACCTCTTTACTGATATACTGCTGGACACCCAACACATGTATTACACGCTATGTCATTCCTGCACACAAAATATTAGTAACCTGCTATATAAGACTCTCAACATTCCTACAATATGGGTTACCCACATCTGAAGGAACATGGACATAAAATAAACAGGAAACATTGTTTATGACAGAGGACCTGAGCGTTGACCCTGTTATTGGCCTGAAAAAAGCAAAAATTGGCAGCACTCCAATGCCTCTGTTCACACTGTAGGTTGCACGCTGCATGTGGCTAAAGTACAAGTACAAGTTAGGGCAGAATTACCGATGCCCCACCACCTCCACTGGGGAAGTGAGGAGGACTGAAGAGGTCTATGAGAAACCACATCTCCTGCCATGAATATATATCGGAAAAATGTGAAAAAGGATACTTACCTGCCCTATCCTTCATAATGCCATGAAGGTAACTACCACGACGGCTGAAATTAAGAACTCACACTGTAGCAACGACTATGGGGGCACAAGGACTTTACATGGGGATGGAGGGAGCTATGCTATGGAAGAACCAGTGTTAATTTTTTGTCCCTTTAAATCGCCCTCCTTTCATAGATCAATACACCAAACATCACAGATGATCAGTAGGATTACAGTCCATCTCTCATCTCTTCAAAGAACAATATATAGGTGTTTGGTGTTGATGATTTGGCCCGGCCCACGTCCTGCTCGAGTCATATGTTCCTGGAGGTTTTCACCCGATGGATTATCTTATTATAAACCTTTTTAAATCCGATGCGAATCTTTTTGGTTTTAATCCCATAGATTAAGGGGTTAATGACAGGGGGAACCAAGAGATAGACATTCCCAAAGAGGATATGAAGGTGCGGAGCTGTGGGGTTCTTGAACCTGTGTACGACAGAGAGACCAATGAGTGGGATGTAGTAGACAAGGACGGCGCAGATGTGGGCGGCACAGGTGCTAAAGGCCTTCATGCTGGCGTCCTCCAGACCACGCACCGTCTTAATGATCAGCAGGTAAGAAAGAGAGATGACGAGCGAGTCGATGCCCATGACTGAGAGGATAATGAAGAGTCCATAGATGACATTGACCATGATGTTTCCACAAGCCAGGTTCATCACCTCTTGGTGCAGGCAGTAGGAATGTGATAGAACGTTACTCTTCCACTCCGGAAGCCGATTGATGATGAGGGGGATGGGAACCATGACAAGAGCACCTCTACCCAAAATCAAGGCAGACATCTTACAGATTTTTTCACTGGTTAGAATAGACGAGTATCTTAAAGGGTTACAGATAGCCACATAGCGATCCACAGCCATGGCCACCAAAATTCCAGACTCAAGAGCAGACAAGAAGTGGATGAAGAACATCTGGGTAAGACAGTTACTAAACTTGGTCTCCCTGTCATCTGTCCAGAAGATCCCAAGCATCCTCGGCATGGTGGTGGTGGCTAGCAGCAGGTCTATAAGGGACAACATGAAGAGAAAGATGTACATGGGTTCGTGAAGCTCCTGATCCACCCTGATGATGTAGAGAATCGAGGAGTTCCCCATGACTGCGACAATGTACATTGAGATGAGGAAAAATCCCAACCAGGGGTTGAAGTCCTCCAGATACGGGATCCCGCTGAGCAGGAAATGGCTGATGTGGCTGCAGTTGGGTTGGCTGGTGGTTGACATGACCGGAGCAAAGTCATAGAGGAAGCATCTTCTACAATAAGAGAGGAAAGTCCAACGATGGTCATTATGTAATATACAGGTGATATGACGCTGTATGTAATGATATATTTATATATAGTATAATATCATATAATATAATATATATATCTCGTATAAGTTATTCTTCTCCTGTATATAATGCAATGAAGCATACTGGTATAACTAGGATATTCTTTGCATATAATTGTATGCATACAGCTGCTATAGGTTTTACATATCCTTTCTATAGTGAAATGGAGCATGCTGGTATAACCTGGGTATCTCCCATATGTAATTATACAGTATATGTACAGCTGGTATAACCTGGGGATCTCCTGTGTGTATATATATATATATATATATATATATATATATATATATATACATATATATATATATATATCTGGTATAACCTGGGTATATACTGTATATAATTATATATGTCTTCCTGGTATAACCTGGGTATATACGGTATATAATTGTATATGTACTGCTGGTATAACCTGGGTATCTCCTGTATATAATTATATATGTACAGCTGGTATAACCTGGGTATCTCCTGTATATAATTATATATGTACAGCTGGTATAACCTGGGGATCTCTGTATATAATTATATATGTACAGCTGGTATAACCTGGGTATTTCCTGTATATAATTATATATGTCCAGCTGGTATAACCTGGGTATTTCCTGTATATAATTATATATGTACAGCTGGTATAACCTGGGGATCTCTGTATATAATTATATATGTACAGCTGGTATAACCTGGGTATATACTGTATATTATTATATAAGTATAGCTGGTATAACCTGGGGATCTCCTGTATATAATTATATATATACAGCTGGTATAACCTGGGTATCTCCTGTATATAATTATATATGTACAACTGGTATAACCTGGGGATCTCCTGTATATAATTATATAAGTACAGCTGGTATAACCTGGGGATCTCCTGTATATAATTATATATATACAGCTGGTATAACCTGGGTATATACTGTATATAATTATATATGTCTAGCTGGTATAACCTGGGTATATCCTGTATATAATTATATATGTACAGCTGGTATAAGTTATACATCATCTTGCCTGGTATAACCTGGGCACTATATATCCCCTGTATTTGTTACATACCTATGTAATGTCCGTCTCTCCGTCACGTCTCACAGCTTGGTACACATTGCTCCGTATTCCCCATCTGGTTACAGGTGTTCTGTGGGTTTCTGCAGAGATTGGGGATGAGGCCTCAGAAGGTGATGGGTGCGGGATCCATGGTGACACCAGGAGAGGATGAGATCAGTGCAGGACTGTACAGGGCTGAGGAGTCTGTAAGGAGAAGAATAGAGCAGTGACTGCGCCGAGCTCAATGATTACACAAGGTGATGGAGGAAGAGGAAATGGTGAAGATTATCTGATGAGAGCCGAGAACTGGGAGGAAACCGACTCTGAGAGAGATGAGAGACAGCCAAGAGATCGCGAGACCCACATACACACCATGTACACCCATCTACATGTGCACCACACTGCTGTATTACTGCTGACACCCAGCCTGTATATCATGAGTATAGAGAGATAGTCACAGCCCCGCCCCCTGTATATCATGTGTATAGAGAGGTAGTCACAGACCCGCCCCCTGTATATCATGTGTATAGAGAGGTAGTCACAGCCCCGCCCCCTGTATATCCTGTGTATAGAGAGGTAGTCACAGCCCCGCCCCCTGTATATCCTGTGTATAGAGAGGTAGTCACAGCCCCGCCCCCTGTATATCATGTGTATAGAGAGGTAGTCACAGCCCCGCCCTCTCTATATCCTGTGTATAGAAAGGTTGTCACAGCCCCGCCCCCTGTATATCCTGTGTATAAGGAGGTAGTCACGGCCCCGCCCCCTGTATATCATGTGTATAGAGGTAGTTGTGTTGTCCCAACACGGGTGTTACTGATGTACACACCATTCGCAAAAGCCTGTACTATAAGTAGAAGTGGTGATGCAGTTGTACCTAAGTTTTGACACTAGATGTCGCTAGTATGTATATTGTATGCTTAGGTATTGCACAGCTGTATTACTCAATTATTGTTGTTTGTGATTTGTGCGCCAATGAGAGCTCTTTTCCACCTATCTCTTTTCTCCTTCTTTCTCTACACTCTTCTCACTCACTCAATGATTCCTACTCCGAATGGTCCCTGGTAATAAGTGGTGTACCCCAAGGGTCAGTACTGGGCCCTCTTCTGTTTAACTTGTTTATTAATGATAGTGAGAGTGGAATTAACAGCAATGTTTCTATCTTTGCAGATGACACCAAGCTTTGTAGTACAGTACAGTCTATGGAGGATGTGCAGATGTTACAGGCTTTGTAGTACAGTACAGTCTATGGAGGATGTGCAGATGTTACAGGCTTTGTAGTACAGTACAGTCTATGGAGGATGTGCGGATGTTACAGGCTTTGTAGTACAGTACAGTCTATGCAGGATGTGCAGATGTTACAGGATGTGTAGTACAGTACAGTCTATGGAGGATGTGCAGATGTTACAGGATGTGTAGTACAGTACAGTCTATGGAGGATGTGCAGATGTTACAGGCTTTGTAGTACAGTACAGTCTATGGAGGATGTGCAGATGTTACAGGCTTTGTAGTACAGTACAGTCTATGGAAGATGTGCAGATGTTACAGGATGTGTAGTACAGTACAGTCTATGGAGGATGTGCAGATGTTACAGGATGTGTAGTACAGTACAGTCTATGGAGGATGTGCAGATGTTACAGGATGTGTAGTACAGTACAGTCTATGGAGGATGTGCAGATGTTACAGGCTTTGTAGTACAGTACAGTCTATGGAGGATGTGCAGATGTTACAGGATGTGTAGTACAGTACAGTCTATGGAGGATGTGCAGAGGTTACAGGCTTTGTAGTACAGTACAGTCTATGGAGGATGTGCAGATGTTACAGGCTTTGTAGTACAGTACAGTCTATGGAGGATGTGCAGATGTTACAGGCTGTGTAGTACAGTACAGTCTATGGAGGATGTGCAGAGGTTACAGGCTTTGTAGTACAGTACAGTCTATGGAGGATGTGCAGATGTTACAGGCTTTGTAGTACAGTACAGTCTATGGAGGATGTGCAGATGTTACAGGCTTTGTAGTACAGTACAGTCTATGGAGGATGTGCAGATGTTACAGGCTTTGTAGTACAGTACAGTCTATGGAGGATGTGCAGATGTTACAAGATGACTTAGACACACTGAGTGTTTGGGCGTCCATTTGGCAAATGAGGTTCAATGTGGATAAATGTAAAGTTATGCACCTGGGTACTAATAACCCACATGCATCATATGTCCTGGGGGGAGTAATAACCTGCAGCATTATATGTCCTGGGGGGAGTTACTCTGGTGCAGTCGCTGATAGAGAAGGATCTGGGTGTACTTGTAGATAATAGACTACAGAACAGCACAATGTCAGTCAGCTGCTTCTAAGGCCGGCAGGATATTGTCATGCATTAAAACAGGCCTGGACTCTCGGGACAGGGATATAATATTACCGCTTTATAAAGCTTTGGTGCGGCCTCATCTGGAGTATGCCGTCCAGTTTTGGAACCTGATTCATAAAAAGGATGTTCTAGAGCTGGAGAGGGTACAAGGGCAACTAAACTAAAAAATGGCCCCTACAAGAAATATGGGGAAAAGATGTTCCAGGTAAAACCCCCTCAAAGGACAAGGGGGCACTACCTCCGCCTGGAAAAAAAAAGGTTCAATCTCCGGAGGCGACAAGTCTTCTTTACCATGAGAACTGTGAATCTGTGGAACAGTCACCACAGGATCTGGTCACAGCAACAACAGTAGAAGCTTCACAACAGGGCTAGACAGGTTCTTAGACCAAAATAATATAAATGCATATGTATAGAACCTATCACCCCTCCCCCTCCCCTGTATGTATAGAACTTATCACCCCTCCCCCTTCCCTGTATGTATAGAGCCTATCACCCCTCCCCCTTCCCTGTATGTATAGTACTATCACCCCTCCCCCTTCCCTGTATGTATAGAGCCTATCACCCCTCCCCCTTCCCTGTATGTATAGAACTCATCACCCCTCCCCCTTCCCTGTATGTATAGAACTTATCACCCCTCCCCCTTCCCTGTATGTATAGAACCTATCACCCCTCCCCCTTCCCTGTATGTATAGAACTTATCACCCCTCCCCCTTCCCTGTATGTATAGAGCCTATCACCCCTCCCCCTTCCCTGTATGTATAGAACTTATCACCCCTCCCCCTTCCCTGTATCCATCCCCTCCTTGGTTGAACTTGATGGGCATGTGTCTTTTTTCAACCGTATTAACTATGTAACTATGTAACTCACAGCAGGTATTACATACCCCGTAGAAGGTAGTCACATGGGGAGAGGAAGTGTTAGGGAGTCTTAGTCTGGTTCCTGTACAGAGAGGATGCAAGCCAGAACGGTCCCTACAGTGGTCACGTTGGGCCCTAGCTTATGCCAGGTCCCCTGTTAGAGGACAAGTCGAGTGTAGTCTGAGGTCTGGTAGTCTACAGACGCACTTGGGAAGTACGGACACTCTCTTCTTAAAAGCAGAATTTCCACACACTATGCAGTGCTAGACACTCTCAGAGAGGACAAGTCAGGGATCATCCCAGCCCATGCCGTGAACAAGTCTAAAGGTGCAGGACAGTATCCCGAAGAAAGAGGAACTGATCCGGATACAGCAATGTTGCTAGAAGCCTACGTTCTCTATCTCGCAACGCGGGTGTAGCCAGAAAACCTTGGCCACTCTGCTCAACCCAGGTATCGAGGTCTGGGGCTTGTGTCACCCTCTAGGATGGGTCACCCAACACTAGTGGGCAATAGGTGGTGTGAAGATCAAAGAGATCAAAACACGAGCACAAGTATTTTCTCTACTCAAGCATTCTACTTATTCTACTACTAAAGTTCCGGCAGAGCACAGTACTACATTGGGTTGGGACTCTCTCGACATCCTCCTCTCTACTTCTCTGAACTTACTCTACTTCTCAACACGCAACAAAGCCAGCATGGCTATACTACCTCTCAAGCTCTCAGCACAAGTCTTGTCAGTCAAGTTCAAAGGATATTGTCACGTGACAAGTCTACTGTATATCACTGTATCAAGTATTTCTAACGTAAAAGAGAGTTTATTTAAGGTAACAGAACTCAGATATTATTACCTAAGCACCTACACAGTACTAGCACCATCCTTGGGTCATTTCTCCTTTCTGTGGGTGGCAGTACCGATAGTCCGGGTGGGTCACAACTCCACTCCTGACCATTGTGATAAGCGCCCAAAGGGCCCCCAAACAGCCCGGCAGGTCACTGACCACAGGGGAAAGATATAGCCTGCCTTCCTAAAATTAAAGCAGGTGTGCCACCATATCTGTGTGCCCAATCTGCACTGGCGTCACGACAACCTAATATCTGGCTGAGCTATATCCCGACCAACCACTGCAGTGGAATCACACTTCACCATCTAGCAAATGACCGGTCGAGCCTCTGTATATGATATGTATAAAGAGGTAGTCACAGCCCCGCCCCCTGTAGATGATGTGTATAGAGATGTAGTCACAGCCCCGCCCCCTGTATATCCTGTGTATAGAGAGGTAGTCACAGCCCCGCCCCCTGTATATCCTGTGTATAGAGAGGTAGTCACAGCCCCGCCCCCTGTATATCCTGTGTATAGAGAGGTAGTCACAGCCCTGCCCCCCTGTATATCCTGTGTATAGAAAGGTAGTCACAGCCCCGCCCCCTGTATATCCTGTGTATAGAGAGGTAGTCACAGCCCCGCCCCCTGTACCGACCGGTCGAGCCTCTGTATATGATATGTATAAAGAGGTAGTCACAGCCCCGCCCCCTGTATATGATGTGTATAGAGATGTAGTCACAGCCCCGCCCTCTGTATATCCTGTGTATAGAGAGGTAGTCACAGGCCCGCCCCCTGTATATCATGTGTATAGAAAGGTAGTCACAGCCCCGCCCCCTGTATATCCTGTGTATAGAGAGGTAGCCACAGCCCTGCCCCCCTGTATATCCTGTGTATAGAAAGGTAGTCACAGCCCCGCCCCCTGTATATCCTGTGTATAGAGAGGTAGTCACAGCCCCGCCCCCTGTATATCCTGTGTATAGAGAGGTAGTCACAGCCCCGCCCCTGTATATCCTGTGTATAGAGAGGTAGTCACAGCCCCGGCCCCCGGTATATCCTGTGTATAGAGAGGTAGTCACAGCCCCGCCCCCTGTATATCTGTGTATAGAGAGGTAGTCACAGCCCCGCCCCCTGTATATCCTGTGTATAGAGAGGTAGTCACAGCCTCGCCCTCTGTATATCCTGTGTATAGAGAGGTAGTCACAGGCCCGCCCCCTGTATATCATGTGTATAGAAAGGTAGTCACAGCCCCGCCCCCTGTATATCCTGTGTATAGAGAGGTAGTCACAGCCCCGCCCCCTGTATATCATGTGTATAGAGAGGTAGTCACAGCCCCGCCCCCTGTATATCCTGTGTATAGAGAGGTAGCCACAGCCCTGCCCCTTGTTTATCATGTGTATAGAGAGGTAGTCACAGCCCCCCCCCATATGACATCACTAATATAATGACATCAGATATGGGGATCTTTACACCTTATATTACAGTGGAACCCTGCTGTCTAGAAGACTCCTTTAACCTTATCTCCTGCCCTTAGACGGTATGTGTTCTGTTCACCTGCAGCACCTCCACAGGTGGAATGAAGTATTACACATCTCTTATGGCCAGGCCGGGTAATGCATTAATATGAGGGGTTTTGCCAGTGACTAGAATCCAAAAATCTCACATTGCTAAAAATAAATTGAGGGAACCAAGAAGTCCTGGTTACCATGTGACCTCATACTTAAGCAGGACGCCGGTCACATGACTCCTAAGGAGAACACAATCTGCTGGTATGAGAAGTTTGTTTAGAGTTCGGTTTCCTCCGGGTCTGGGATGGAGCCAAGATGTCACCACAAAGTTATGGGGCCAAAGTCACCGACAGCCGGAACCCGTCCAATCTTCTCATCATCCTGAGTCTGTACAGGCTGGAGCTGTTTTACTATAGAGAACCAAGAATCCTGTTGTCAGGAACATACCCATCCGCGGTCCTGAGGCGGCCATTCCACCATTTTATCATGGAGGTCCTGCGGTTTCCAGCGGCAGCTGTGTATCCTGGAGTGTTAGGCTGTCCGCGCTACGTGATGAGGTGGCTCGGCAGCCTTATAGGAGTTCCAGAGTGTTGGGCCAATTACAGGGGGCAGCCCAGTGCTCTGGAGTAAGGTCCGGTGGGAGAAGCATAGCCGCCGGTTATTGTGTGTCTTGTGCTGCATCACCAGCGTTATCCCCTGCTATTCCTGAAGAGTTTCGGACCTTGCCTTGTTTTCCTGACTTTACTTGTCTCCTAATTTTGTACTTCACTACCGTATGTGTGTGACCCTTGGCGTGTTCTGGCTTTGTCTCCTGATCCTTATATATTTCTTCGCCTCTTTTCCTGGTTTCTGACACTGTCGGTCTGACTCTGACTTTGTCCTTGCTATCTGATTGTGTCGTGGTTTCTTGGTTTGGACGCGGACTGCTGACTAAGGATAAGCTGCATTCACATTGAAGTTTGCAAGCTTTATTACAAAAATTTGTGGAAAGAAAAAAAAAAAAAAGATGCTCACCTGTTCACACTCCCCCAGTTTACCCCTCTATGTCTGTGGTGTCTTCAGTCTCCTACAGCCCATGCTGCCAATTACTGACTGAGTTGGGACAGCTCCCCGGCCAGACAAAGAGACACAGCCTGCTCAGCCAATCACTGCCCAGGGAGCTGTCCTATCTCAGTCAGTGATTGGCTGAGCAGGCTGGAGGCAGCTGTAAACAACGGAGAGTGACAGCCTGTTCAGCCAATCACTGTGCGGGGAGCTGTTCTGTCTCAGTCAGTGATTGGCTGAGCGGTCTGGAAATAACAGGAAAATAATAAGGTAAACTTAACTGTCTCTGAGCCTTTGTAGTACCGCCTCTGGGTCCCATTGGCCCGCCAGCTGACATCTTCTGCTGGAATACAGATATGTCATGTACACTGCTCTCACAGCTGCAACAACATGGCCTGGTTGAGCGATTGCCTGCTTAGTCAGTCAGTGTCTGAAGCGGTATCTCTCCTCAGTAACTGACTGGCTGAGCAGGCAATCACTCATCCGGGCCATGATGTTGCAGCTGGAAGAGCTGCAGGTTGCCCAACGGTACGGGCTGAGGAGAGGTGAGTTTACTTTGTCTTTTCCCTCACTCCCCCACCTTCCTCACATTTTTCAGTCTCATGGTTCGATTTGTAAGTTAGTGAATTGTACACAAAAATTTGCAAACCTGGCGAACTGAATTATTTTAAACTTTGCTCCTTCTTGCTGGTGGCCCCGCACATAGCCAGCGTAGGGGCCACCGCCCAGTTGGGGCCTCCTGTCTAGGACAGTCCATCCCATTAGGTAGGCAGAGTGGGCTGGGGACAGTTAGCGCTCACTCTTCCCCTATGGACATTACACCTGTATTATTTGTGAGGTCCACATGTTTTATGGGACATTTTTGTTGCTTTTTTTAGTATCTAAAGACAAAACATATAAAAAATAGAAAATCATGGAGATTTGTTGGTAGGATGAGGATACAAAGGATGAGTCCTGCAGGAACATGAGTAAGGAAGGTAATGGGAAGGCCGATTCATAAAGGCCAGAGAGGTCGATGGATACACAGACTGAAGGCAGGAAGGACACGAGGAACGAAAGCGATGGTGAGAGGGGAAGGTCAGCTCCATCCCCAGACATAGTTACAGCTGAGGCTGAAGGAAAAAGTCTGACTCCATGTGAGGTCACTACAACTCTAAGGAGAGGTCGGCGGTGACATCACTACAACAGAAATGTGGGGTCAGTGATGACATCACTGGTCTATTATTACCGGCCCAGGACTCAGATGTGACCTCTGCACCCCCTACAGTTATTCCCAAGGTTACTCCTACAGAACTACACTGTGTAATAATACCTGTAGGCCTCCATTACTATTATCACTGCTACTGCCTATGCTGCCGCTACTTCTATGACTATAGTAACATCTATCATTCTATCTTAGGACAGTCAGGCTCCAGTCACTATACTCATTCATAATGAAGGAGAGGACTGACACACTGTAACAAAGCCCTCAGCACATGATGGATATGATGATAAAACCTCCAGTATTATACAGTCCTGATGATGAGACCCATCCACAATCTACACTATACACACATGAGCCCTGCAGTAAGACTATAATATACTCCTATAATACATCCAGCATACAGGGGGGTCTTATCAGGGGACGGCCATGGGCACTCACCTGGGCTCCTGCGCTCCAGAGGTCTATGCGGCAGATGTGCTCGGCTCCCGACACCAGGACATTTATAGGGAGCGATGGAGCCGAGTGCTGGGAATACACGGCCATCACTGGTGGAGCATCCAGGGAAATCAGCCACGGCATAAACACCAGGGCGGATGTCATCTATTTACAGGAGAGGACTCGGGGGTCATCTATTTACAGCAGAGGACTCGGGGGTCATCTATCTACAGGAGAGGACTCGGGGGTCATCTATCTACAGGAGAGGACTCGGGGGTCATCTATCTACAGGAGAGGACTCGGGGGTCATCTATCTACAGGAGAGGACTCGGGGGTCATCTATTTACAGGAGAGGACTCGGGGGTCATCTATCTACAGGAGAGGACTCGGGGGTCATCTATTTACAGGAGAGGACTCGGGGGTCATCTATTTACAGGAGAGGACTCGGGGGTCATCTATTTACAGGAGAGGACTCGGGGGTCATCTATTTACAGGAGAGGACTCGGGGGGGGGGGGTGTCATCTATCTACAGGAGAGGACTCGGGGGTCATCTATTTACAGGAGAGGACTCGGGGGTCATCTATTTACAGGAGAGGACTCGGGGGGGGGGGTCCTCATATATCTACAGGAGAGGACTCGGGGGTCATCTATTTACAGGAGAGGACTCGGGGGGGGGGGGGGTCCTCATATATCTACAGGAGAGGACTCGGGGGTCATCTATTTACAGGAGAGGACTCGGGGGTCATCTGTTTACAGGAGAGGACTCGGTGGGGGGGGGGGGGTATCTATTTACAGGAGAGGACTCGGTGGGGGGGGGGGGGGGGTCATCTACTCAATGGTGACAACTTTTTTTATTTCTAAAATTAAAGAACATTTGTCAGTACCCTGCCCCCGTTATATAGAAATTGTTGTTGTTGTTATTATTATATTTAGAGATGAGCAAATCAGTCAAAACATCATTTATTAGGTTCATGAATTGTAGCGGAGGTTTGAGGTTATTGCTGCAATAGTCGGACTCTAATACAATACAGCTGTGACAGTGCCAAAAACTGCAAAATGTCATTAACGTTAATCAGCCAGTCAATCACTTTCTTCAATTATTTTAATTATTTGAAAAAAAAAAATAGCCCCCCAATGAATAACATGTAAAGTAATCTTACTGTAAGGTGAGGTGAATGGGAGATTTAGCTGCCAAAAAACAGCTGAACACCTGGCCAATTTGAATACAAATAAACGGGAAAACCCGACCTGCAGAAGCCCGGACCATGGGATAGAGAATGATGGAGCCTGGATATGTCGTCCTCTATGGCCCAAAGAAGTTTCTGCCCAATGTGGCTACGATCACCCAGGCTTCGCAGGTTAAGGACAGCCTGACAGCGCTGGTCTTGGCAGCATTGGTACACCACAGGGACAGGGTGTGATTACAGGGTGAGGTGTTGGAGGCAGAAAAAGAAGTGTCAGTGTAATGGCCACAAATAAATCTAGGAAGCGATGTGGTGTAACCTCCATTCCTTCTCTCGGCAGGACATTTATCCAGTGGTCAGTCACAGACATATACCGTCCCTGGCCATAGCTGAAACTCCAGATGTCCGTGCTTAAGTGCGACCCATTCGAGAAAGAGAATCACAACTGCCATTCCTCTTCTGCAGGTACGGTATGTGTGCAGAGATTGAAAAAATCTTTCCCCCATCTCGCTCTACCCTGCCGTCTAATCTGTCAATCACTTTCAATGGCTGCTCCCTGTCCCCTGTCCCCCAAGTCCGCTGCCTCGTGATGACCTCTGACTCAGCCCTGTCTTTAAAGGGAACCTGTCCCCCCCCCGTGCCCGGGTGACAGGCTCCCGACCCCCCGTTAGAGCCCCCTATACTTACCTAATCCCGCCGGGTCCCGCTTCTGTAGGTGGTCAGGTCACGGAGATCTCAGCTGCTGCAGCCCGGCGCGCGCGCTGAGAGATGAGTCCAACACCCATAGAGAATGACAGGAGAGTCCAGCGCTCCGTCATTCTCTATGAGAGTTGGACTCATCTCTCAGCGCGCGCGCCGGGCTGCAGCGGCTGAGATCTTCATCACATGACCACCTCCAGAAGCGGGACCCGGCGGGATTAGGTAAGTATAGGGGGCTCTAACGGGGAGTCGGGAGCCTGTCACCCCGGCAGGGGGGTGACAGGTTCCCTTTAAAACCACATATTCAAGCCCTGACCACTTCCTGCCGCCTGCTGACCACCTCCTGTCACCCCCCTGACCACCTCCTGCCGCCTGCTGACCACCTCCTGTCACCCCCCTGACCACCTCCTGCCGCCTGCTGACCACCTTCTGTCACCCCCCTGACCACCACCTTCCGCCTGCTGACCACCTCCTGTCACCCCCCTGACCACCTCCTGCTGACCACCTCCTGTCACCCCCCTCACCACCTCCTGCTGACCACCTTCTGTCACCCCCCTGACCACCTCCTGCTGACCACCTTCTGTCACCCCCCTGACCACCTCCTGCCGCCTTCACCTCAAAAACATTTCCAGAATCCGCTCTTTTCTCACCCCTGACTCCACAAAACTGCTGGCCCATGCTCTCATTATTTCCCGCTTGGACTACTGTAACATCCTCCTCTCTGGCCTCCATCTAACTCCCTTGATCCCCTCCAGTCTATCCTTAACTCTGCTTTCCGACAAATCCACCTTTCCCCTTGCTTTGCATCTGCCTCTCCCCTCTGCCAATCCCTCCACTGGCTCCCATTGCCCAACGTATTCACTTTAAGTTGTTGACCATGACTTACACGGCCGTCCACAACCTGTCGCCTCCGTACATCTCTGGCCTGATATCCCGCTATTGTCCCTCACGCAACCTTCGATCTTCCAGTGACCTCCGTCTACGCTCCCCCCTTGTTCACACAACCACCTCCATGACTTTGCCCGAGCCTCCCCCATACTCTGGAACTCGCTACTCCGACACATCCGGCTCTCATCCACCATCAAGTCCTTCAAAAGTAACCTGAAAACTCATCTCTTCAAACTAGGCTACAACCTACAACTAGATTTGCATTTCCAGGGAAATACATAGTGCTTGAAAAGAGCGCCCCTTTACCAGTGACTTCCAGAGCGCCCCTTTACCAGTGACTCCTAGAGAGCCCCTTTACTAGTGACTTCCCTGGGTGCCATCCCTTTAAAAGCAACTTGGGTCCCGTCCCATTAAGAGCAACTTGGGTCCCGTCCCATTAAGAGCAACTTGGGTCCCGTCCCTTTAAGAGCGACATGGGTCCCATCCCTGTAAGAGCGAATTGGGTCCCATCCCTTTAAGAGCGACGTGGGTCCCGTCCCTTTAAGAGTGACATGGGTCCCGTCCCTTTAAGAGCGACTTGGGTCCCGTCCCTTTAAGAGCGACATGGGTCCCGTGCCTTTAAGAGCGACCTGGGTCCCTTTAAGAGTGACATGAGTCCCATCCCTTTAAGAGCGACATGGGTCCCTTTAAGAGCGACATGGGTCCTGTCCCTTTAAGAGCGACTTGGGTCCCATACCTTTAAGAGCGACTTGGGTCCCTTTAAGAGCGTCATGGGTCCCGTCCCTTTAAGAGCGACTTGGGTCTCATCCCTTTAAGAGCGACTTGGGTCCCGTCCCTTTAAGAGCGACCTGGGTCCCGTCCCTTTAAGAGCGACCTGGGTCCCTTTAAGAGCGACTTGGGTCTCATCCCTTTAAGAGCGACTTGGGTCCCGTCTCTTTAAGAAAGTCATGGGTCCCGTCCCTTTAAGAGCGACTTGGGTCTCATCCCTTTAAGAGCGACTTGGGTCCCGTCCCTTTAAGAGCGACCTGGGTCCCGTCCCTTTAAGAGCGACCTGGGTCCCTTTAAGAGCGACTTGGGTCTCATCCCTTTAAGAACGACTTGGGTCCCGTCTCTTTAAGAAAGTCATGGGTCCCGTCCCTTTAAGAGCGACCTGGGTCCCGTCCCTTTAAGAGCGACCTGGGTCCCTTTAAGAGCGACTTGGGTCCTTTTAAGAGCGACTTGAGTCCCTTTAAGAGCCGTCTCTTAAAGAGACCCAGGTCGCTCTTAAAGGGACCCAGGTCGCTCTTAAAGGTGCCAAGGTCGTTCTTAAAAGGGACTCAGGTCGATCTTAAAAGGACCCAGGTCGCTTTTAAAGGGATGAGACCCAAGTCGCTCTTAAAGGGACGGGACCCATGACTTTCTTAAAGGGACGGGACCCAAGTCGCTCTTAAAGGGACCCATTTCACTCTTAAAGGGACCCAAGTCGCTCTTAAAGGGACCCAGGTGGCTCTTAAAGGGACCCAGGTGGCTCGTAAAGGGACCCAGGTGGCTCTTAAAGGGACCCAGCTGGCTCTTAAAGAGACCCGGGTAGCTCTTAAAGCCACCCAGGTCGCTCTTAAAGGGATCCAGGTCGCTCTTAAGGGATCCAGGTCGATCTTAAAGGGACCCAGGTTGCTGTTAAAGGGACCCAGGTTGCTCTTAAAGGGACCAAGGTCGCTCTTAAAGGGACCCAGGTCTCTTTTAATGGGACCCAGGTCGCTCTTAAAGGGACCCATTTCGCTCTTAAAGGGACCCAGGTCGCTCTTAAAGGGACCCATTTCACTCTTACAGGGACCCAGATCGCTGTTAAAGGGACCCAGGTCGCACTTAAAGGGACCCATTTCGCTCTTAAAGGGACCCAGGTCGCTCTTAAAGAAACATATCTCTCTCTTAAAGGGACCCAGGTCGCTCTTAAAGGGACCCATTTCACTCTTACAGGGACCCAGATCGCTCTTAAAGGGACCCGGGTCGCTCTTAAAGGGACCCAGGTTGCTCTTAAAGGGACCCATTTCACTCTTAAAGGGACCCAGGTCGCTCTTAAAGGGACCCATTTCACTCTTAAAGGAACCCAGGTCGCTCTTAGAAGGACCCAGGTCGCTCTTAAAGGGACTTAGGTTGCTCTTAAAGGGACCCAGGTCGCTCTTAAAAGGACCCATTTTGCTCTTAAAGGGACCCATTTTGCTCTTAAAGGGACCCAGGTCGCTCTTAAAGGGACCAATTTCGCTCTTAAAGGCACCCATTTCGCTCTTAAAGGAACCCAGGTCGCTCTTAAAGGGACCCATGTCGCTCTTAGAAGGACCCAGGTCGCTCTTAAAGGGACTTAGGTCGCTCTTAAAGGGACCCAGGTCGCTCTTAACCCCTTTACGCCCTGATGCCGGTAAGGACGTTCAGAGCGGGGCCGCACGGCGACCCCGCTCTGAACCGCTGCGGTCCCGGGTGCCGCTTATAGCCCGGGACCGTAGGTATTAGTGGGCACGGTCCGATCGCCGTGCCCGCTAATACAGTAATCAGATGCAGCTGTCAAACATGACAGCTGCATCCGATTACCGGATTCAGCCGTTCCCTGGTGTCTAGTGGTGGAGATCGCTCCCCCGGGATGTTATCCCGGAGGAGCGATCTCCGTTACTGAAGCCGGCCGGGGACCGCTCCAAGATGGCGCCGTCCCCGGCTCGGCACTCGTTTACTTCCGGCTGCAGCAGCCGGAAGTAAACGAGTGCCTATCTCATGGATCTCTGCAGCATATCTATGCTGCAGAGATCTCTATGAGAGATCAAAGCACTTATACTAGAAGTCCCCCAGGGGGAATAACCCTAACCCCAGGGGGGGAATAACCCTAACCCCAGGGGGGAATAACCCTAACCCCAGGGGGGAATAACCCTAACCCCAGGGGGAATAACCCTAACCCCAGGGGGGAAATAACCCTAACCCCAGGGGGGGAATAACCCTAACCCCAGGGGGGGAATAACCCTAACCCCAGGGGGGAATAACCCTAACCCCAGGGGGGGAATAACCCTAACCCCAGGGGGGAATAACCCTAACCCCAGGGGGGGAATAACAATAACCCTAACCCCAGGGGGGAATAACCCTAACCCCAGGGGGGGAATAACCCTAACCCCAGGGGGGAATAACCCTAACCCCAGGGGGGGAATAACCCTAACCCCAGGGGGAATAACCCTAACCCCAGGGGGGAATAACCCTAACCCCAGGGGGGAATAACCCTAACCCCAGGGGGAATAACCCTAACCCCAGGGGGGCTTCTAGTATAAGTGTAAAAGTAAAAAAAAAACTGTTGTTAATAGTAAAAAGCCCCCTCCCCTAATAAAAGTCTGAATCACCCCCCTTTTCCCAGGTTATAAATAAAAGTAAACAAATAAATAAATAAACATGTTTGCTATCGCCGCACACGTAATCGCCCGAACTATTAATTAATCACATTCCTGATCTCACACGGTAAACGGCGTCAGCGCAAAAAAATCCCAAAGTGCAAGATTGCGCATTTTTGGTCGCATCAAATCCAGAAAAATTGTAATAAAAAGCGATCAAAAAGTCGTATATGCGCAATCAAGGTACCGATAGAAAGATCATATCATGGCACAAAGAATGACACCTCCCCCAGCCCCATAGACCAAAGGATAAAAGCGCTATAAGCCTGGGAATGGAGCGATTGTAAGGAACGTATATTTGTTGACAATGGTTTGAATTTTTTACAGGCCATCAGATACAATATAAGTTATACATGTTACATATCATAGTAATCATAACGACTTGAGGAACATATATAACAAGTCAATTTTACCCCAGGGCGAATGGCGTAAAAACACATTTTCCCCAAATAAACAAAATGCTTTTTTTTTTTCAATTTCACCACACTTTGAATTTTTTTATGGTTTCGCAGTGACTTTATGCAAAAATTCAGCCGTCATTGCAAAGTACAATTAGTGACGCAAAAAATAAGGGGTCATGTGGGTCTCTAGGTGGAAAAATGCAAGTGCTATGGCCTTTTATGCACAAGGAGGAAAAAACTAAAACGCAAAAATCGAAATTGGCTCTGACCTCTAAGAGGTTAAAGGGACCCAGGTTGCTCTTAAAGGGACATATTTCGCTCTTAAAGGGACCCATTTTGCTCTAAAAGGGACCCAGGTCGCTCTTTAAGGGACCTATTTCGCTCTTAAAGGGACCCAGGTCGCTCTTAAAGGGACCAATTTCGCTCTTAAAGGGACCCAGGTCGTTCTTAAAGGGACCCATGTCGCTCTTAGAAGGAGCCAGGTCGCTCTTAAAGGGACCCAGGTCACTCTTAAAGGGACCCAGGTCGCTCTTAAAGGGACACAGATCGCTCTTAAAGGGACCCAGGTCGTTCTTAAAGGGACCCATGTCACTCTTAGAAGGAGCCAGGTCGCTCTTAAAGGGACCCAGGTCACTCTTAAAGGGACCCAGGTCGCTCTTAAAGGGACACAGATCGCTCTTAAAGGGACCCAGGTCGCTCTTAAAGGGACCAATTTCACTCTTAAAGGGACCAATTTCATGCTTAAAGGGACCCATTTCGCTCTTAAAGGGACCCAGGTCGCTCTTAAAGGGACCCATTTCCCTCTTAAAAGGACCCAGGTCGCTCTTAAAGGGACCCATTTCACTCTTAAAGGGACCCAGGTCGCTCTTAAAGGGACCCAAGTCGCTCTTAAAGGGACCAATTTCACTCTTAAAGGGACCCAGGTCGCTCTTAAAAGGACCCATTTTGCTCTAAAAGGGACCCATTTCGCTCTTAAAGGGACCCAGGTCGCTCTTAAAGGGACCCATTTCCCTCTTAAAAGGACCCAGGTCGCTCTTAAAGGGACCCATTTCACTCTTAAAGGGACCCAGGTCGCTCTTAAAGGGACCCAGGTCGCTCTTAAAGGGACCCATTTCCCTCTTAAAAGGACCCAGGTCGCTCTTAAAGGGACCCATTTCACTCTTAAAGGGACCCAGGTCGCTCTTAAAGGGACCCAAGTCGCTCTTAAAGGGACCAATTTCACTCTTAAAGGGACCCAGGTCGCTCTTAAAAGGACCCATTTTGCTCTAAAAGGGACCCAGGTCGCTCTTAAAGGGACATATTTCGCTCTTAAAGGGACCCAGGTCGCTCTTAAAGGGACCAATTTCGCTCTTAAAGGGACCCAGGTCGTTCTTAAAGGGACCCATGTCGCTCTTAGAAGGAGCCAGGTCGCTCTTAAAGGGACCCAGGTCACTCTTAAAGGGACCTAGGTCGCTCTTAAAGGGACACAGATCGCTCTTAAAGGGACCCAGGTCGCTCTTAAAGGGACCAATTTCACTCTTAAAGGGACCAATTTCATGCTTAAAGGGACCCATTTCGCTCTTAAAGGGACCCAGGTCGCTCTTAAAGGGACCCATTTCCCTCTTAAAAGGACCCAGGTCGCTCTTAAAGGGACCCATTTCACTCTTAAAGGGACCCAGGTCGCTCTTAAAGGGACCCAAGTCGCTCTTAAAGGGACCAATTTCACTCTTAAAGGGACCCAGGTCGCTCTTAAAAGGACCCATTTTGCTCTTAAAGGGACATATTTCACTCTTAAAGGGACCCAGGTTGCTCTTAAGGGGACCCATTTTGCTCTTAAAGGGACTCAGGTTGCTCTTAAAGGGACATATTTTGCTCTTAAAGGGACATATTTCACTCTTAAAGGGACCCTGGTCGCTCTTAAAGGGACCCAGGTCGCTCTTAAAGGGACCCATTTAGAGCGAATTGGGTCCCTTTAAGAGCGACTTGGGTACCGTCCCTTTAAGAGCAACTTAGGTAATTCCCCTTACACTGCGGCTTGGGTACCGTCCCTTTTAGGAGCTGCTAGGGTACTGCCCCTTTAAGAGCGGCTTGGGTACTGTTCCTTTAAGAGCGACTTGGGTACCGGCCCTTTAAGAGCAGCTTGGGTACCGTACCTTTAAGAGGGGCTTGGGTACTGTCCCTTTAAGAGCGGCTTGGGTACCGTCCCTTTAAGAGCAGCTTGGGTACCGTACCTTTAAGAGCGGCTTGGGTACCGTCCCTTTTAAGAGCGGCTTGGATCCCGTCCCTGCCACACGCCTGCCTCAGCTCTGCTATTTTACTGACTGACCTTTGCTACTTATAATGGTAAAGATCATTGCTCGGTTACCATGACAACCTTACTCATGTCAGGGAGACAAAATGGTTAAGGACCTTCCATATATTACATCTTCTATTGGCCAACAGTGGACATGTGACTGTGGATGGTGTGATACATTGCCTGACGAGACCTTAGAGTTCCTATTGGCTGCTATATTTCAGCTATTTGCATATGTGCTGTGATTGGCTGTTAGCGGTTAGAGTGTGGCCATTATTTTCTATGGGAAATTTGGGGTCTTTAAACGTAAATTTCTTAAAAACGACAAATCCGATCGAAACGAAAAATAGATAGCACACCACACACCGCCGAGGGCTTCGAAACGCAGTCTGTGGTTCGGTCTGTATTACGCGCAGAAAAATGGCTGGAAGAAGAAGAAGAAGAAGAAGAAACGGAAGAAGAAGAATACGGATTACAATGTAGGGATTATCAAGCACTATAATAACTCTGCATCACACTGACTGGCTGCACTTTACCTGCTGTTTCTCTCCCTGTACTCTCCCTCGCGGGCAGGCTCCTCTTCCCCTATGTACTAGTCGGCCATTTGCCTTCATGTAATGTTTTTGATCTTGTATTGTTCCTGTCTGTTACCCCCTATCGCTTGTATAGCGCTCTGGAATGAAGGGTGCTCTATAAATAAATAATAATAATGATGATAACAACCAACTCCTATTTACCTATGTCCCCAGAAGTTGAATGGGTCTAGAGTAAGTCCACAAACATCGATGTTGAGGGGCAGATAGTCATGGACCATGGTCTTAAGGCCGTCTCTGTGTGTCATAATCAGGTGGTAAAAATTGATTGCCAAATGTCACCCAGTAAGGTTTGACCACCCTGCCTGCTGCTGCGGCTACTTGTGATTCTATTGCTGCCGCGTTGCTGACGCTGTTCTACTATCAATCTCTGTGGGTGGAAGGAAATTGCTCACTTTGGTTTTGTAACGTGGATCATGGAGGGTTGCCACCCAGTGATCGCTGTTCATTTTTATTGCCTTGATGCGTGGATCGTGTTGGAAGTAATGTAGCATCCAGGCACTCATGTGTGAGATGCTACCGGGATCTCCCAAATCCGGGGTCGAGGGGAAATAACAGGATCTTCCTCCTCCTCCTCCTGTAATCTGTGCCAACCTCTTACCAGTGAAGGTTAATGAGTACCGGTGGTGTCCACCCCTGCCTCCTCATCCTCCTCCACTTGTATATCCTAAATCTCACCAGAGCCCTGGCTAGCCTCATGCGCTTTACCGTGGGAGCTGTACTGCTGTCCTGCAGCTGCCCTCAACCTCGAACCACTGCCTAAAGGAGACCTATACAACTGTGAAACAGTTTGGTCCTCTACATCCTCCGCCCTCCTCCATCACTGCTGAGACCTGCTGCCGCAGAGTGCCTAACGCTTGTTCCAGTAAAGATATCACCAGAACAGTGATGCTGATAAGGGCATCGTCTCCACTGACCATTTTGGTGGCCTCTTCAAAACTGGCAAGGATGGTGCACACCCCAAGGTCCGCACCACTGCTAGTCAGGCCATGTGACATTTCGCACTGTATAATGGCATTACTCTGCTGCCACAACCGCTGGAGCATGTGGAGCGTGGAATTCCAGAGTGTTGCCACATCACAGATGAGATGGTTAACGGGGAGGCCAGGATCACGTTACAACGCTGCCCAATATGCTGAAGCCAAGGGCCAATGGTGCGAATGCCGGAAGTGAGAACTAAGTGTTACCACTGGAGAGGATTTAGGGAGAACAGCAGGTACAGGTTGTGAGAGAAAGACCCAACTACATCGCGCATCTCTCCCTGGGACAGCGAGCTGAAGGAAGAGGAAGAAAGCCCAGAAAGAGACAGTGTATGGTCTGAGGAGAGGAGACCCCCACCTGTACTGACCAGTGCTGTATCAGAGGAGAGAAGACCCCCACCTGTGCTTGCCAGTGCTATGTCAGAGGAGAGGAGACCCCCACCTGTGCTGGCCAGTGCTGTATCAGAGGAGAGGAGACCCCCACCTGTGCTGGCCAGTGCTGTATCAGAGGAGAGGAGACCCCCACCTGTGCTGGCCAGTGCTGTGTCAGAGGAGAGGAGACCCCCCACCTGTGCTGTATCAGAGGAGAGGAGACCCCCACCTGTGCTGGCCAGTGCTGTGTCAGAGGAGAGGAGACCCCCACCTGTGCTGGCCAGTGCTGTGTCAGAGGAGAGGAGACCCCCACCTGTGTTGGCCAGTGCTGTATCAGAGGAGAGGAGACCCCCACCTGTGCTGGCCAGTGCTATGTCAGAGGAGAGGAGACCCCCACCTGTGCTGGCCAGTGCTGTATAAGAGGAGAGGAGACCCCCACCTGTGCTGGCCAGTGCTGTGTCAGAGGAGAGTAGACCCCCCCACCTGTGCTGTATCAGAGGAGAGGAGACCCCCACCTGTGCTGGCCAGTGCTATGTCAGAGGAGAGGAGACCCCCACCTGTGCTGGCCAGTGCTGTATCAGAGGATAGGAGACCCCCACCTGTGCTGGCCAGTGCTATGTCAGAGGAGACCCCCACCTGTGCTGGCCAGTGCTGTATCAGAGGAGAGGAGACCCCCACCTGTGCTGGCCAGTGCTATGTCAGAGGAGAGGAGACCCCTACCTGTGCTGGCCAGTGCTGTATCAGAGGAGAGGAGACCCCCACCTGTGCTGGCCAGTGCTGTGTCAGAGGAGAGGAGACCCCCCACCAGTGCTGTATCAGAGGAGAGGAGACCCCCACCTGTGCTTGCCAGTGCTATGTCAGAGGAGAGGAGACCCCCACCTGTGCTGGCCAGTGCTGTATCAGAGGAGAGGAGACCCCCACCTGTGCTGGCCAGTGCTGTGTCAGAGGAGAGGAGACCCCCCACCTGTGCTGTATCAGAGGAGAGGAGACCCCCACCTGTGCTGGCCAGTGCTGTGTCAGAGGAGAGGAGACCCCCACCTGTGCTGGCCAGTGCTGTGTCAGAGGAGAGGAGACCCCCACCTGTGCTGGTCAGTGCTGTGTCAGAAGAGAGGAGACCCCCACCTGTGCTGGCCAGTGCTGTATCTGTGTCAGAGGTAACAGAGAGAGACCTGACAGCTGAGAGAGGAAGGACTGAGCCCCGACATGACTCCCCAGCTCCTGTGTGTCCAGTGAGGTGGATCCTGCCACCCACTCCCTCAGTGAGATCCTTCCTAAATGATGCTGCTCCATGTTGGAAACCTGTACTGAGCCTGGTGTGTAGATCAGCAGCAGTTTGAGTAACCCTTTGTATCCTGGCTGGTGAAGCTGTGGCTGGACAGTGACAAAGAATCACAGTTTAGACCTTGTTGGAATCTGTTCTGTTCACAAGAGCTGTGACCTTGTGAACACAGTGACACTTTAAGTACACCAACAATTTTAAAGCACACTGACATCAGCAGTAACTGGGCCCCAATGTATAGACATTTATCTGACTATCAGTCATGAGTGTGTACTGAGCTAGTGGGGGGTTTCCAGAGTCAGCCCCTGGCAGAATAGTGAAGACCTCCTGCATACCATGCAAGTTCTTATCAAGACTCAGATAAAGGCACTGCACTTAGTGAGAAGGTAAAACAAACCAAAAACCCCTCCTACACTGGAAGATCTATTAGGGGGTTTCACATAAGACCTCAAGCCTTCTTCAGGAGACAGTCAAGACCTGGGTAGCATTTAAGAAATTTCTGCTCAATCAGTTTCATGACGTGTGCCAGACAAGGCACATGCCTAAGTCTGCCGATCTTAAGGGCAGCATGGAGATTGCTTGCGTTGTCACACACCACCCTACCTGGTGCCAGGTTCTTAGCACCCAGCCAGTGGTCGGTCTCAGTGCGCAGAGCCCTCCACAGCTCTTGACCTGTGTGTTGACGGTCTCCAAGACAAATTAATTTAAGAATGGCCTGGTTTCTCTTGGCACGAGATGTTACCTGTCGGGGTAGGGGATCCTGGCTGTGCACCATCCCAGCAGATTTGGAGACTGTCGACGGAAACCCAGAGGCACCAGAGGCAGTGTCAGCCACCAAAGTCACCCAGTGAGTAGCCAGGGATATGTAACGACCTTGACCGTGCTTACTGAACCACGTGTCTGTAGTCAGATGAACTTTGGTGGACACAGATGCAGCCAACGTGCTTGATATATTTTCTGCAATGTGCTGGACCAAGGCAGGGACAGCTTTTCTTTCAAAGAAATGCCTGCTAGGCATCTGATACTGGGGGCATGCCAGGGCCATGATGTGGCGGAAGCCATCTGTATCCACCAGGCAGAAAGGCAACATTTTCAAAGCCAACAGCCTGGCAATACCGAAGTTAAGTTTTTTGGCTTTGGGATGGTTGGGGTGAAAGCATTTCTTATGATCCCACACCTGGTACGCAGAAGGCTGGCTGCCGGACTGGTTGCTGTACGGAGTGCAGGTCACACTGGTGGTAGGAGAAGGAGTGGACTGTGTTGCTGGTGGTGGAAAGCGGCCAACAGTATCAGGTACTGGAGACGGTGCTTGGTCATGCTGCACCGGCACGTTGGCAGCAGAGGGCCGCTTTGGCTTGGAAGTGGAGGAGGAGGCAGTAGATGTGACGGTATTTGGAAGCCCAGGACCTGTGTGGCCTTTTTTCTCGGAGTGACTATTACACAGCAATTCATGCTTTCCCTGCATGTGCCTGTTCATGCTTGTGGTACTTAAACACTTCTCATTTTTACCTCTACTGACGCGTTGCCGGCAAATACAACATATCACCTCACTATGAGAATCAAAGGCTTGATCAAAAAAGGCCCAGGCTTCACAGGTTCGGGACCTCTTAGACGGCGAAAACCTAGTACCGGTCTCCCTGCTGCCACCACTTACCATGTTTGGCGCAGTAATATCAGCGGACTTGTGCGACCACCCTTTCTAAAGGTCGGACCCGCACTGTCACTACCCCATCCTCCACTGATGATGCTCCAAAGATCTAGTTGGATCCGCAATGTCGTCGTCGTCGTCGTCGTCGCCGCCGCCGCCGAAGAGGTCAAATTGCTGTAGTCAGGGTCCGATAACCGCTGAAGAACAGATTTATTATTGTTCAGTAATAAGGTGCACAGGGAAATGAGCAAGAGATGACAGGCCTGACGGTCCTGCAAGTCGACGCGATGTTCGACTCAAACTTAACTTTTCTTGAACGGTTCGAGAAACACTAATAATGAGTTCCCAACTTCCAAATTATGTGACTATGTGACATGTATTTTTATTTATATACTCCACTTAATGCCATAAACATATAACGTAAAAATTACATGTATAGGCAAAAAACTAAGAAAATTGTGCTAAACATAGCGAGTGCTTGACTTTACAAAGACTCCACTTTCAGAATACCAGTGAGGCCTGGTACCTGTGGTTACCTGGATACCTGTGAGATCTAGTACCTGTGATTACCTGGATACCAGCGAGGCCTAGTACCGGTGGTTACCTGGATACCAGGGAGGGCTTCTATCTGTGGTTACCTGGATACCAGTGAGGCCTAGTACCTGTGGTTACCTGGATACTAGTGAGGCCTGGTACCTGTGGTTACCTGGATACCAGTGAGGCCTGGTACCTGTGGTTACCTGGATACCAGTGAGGCCTGGTACCTGTGGTTACCTGGATACCAGTGAGGCCTGGTACCTGTGGTTACCTGGATACCAGTGAGGCCTGGTACCTGTGGTTACCTGGATACCTGTGAGATCTAGTACCTGTGGTTACCTGGATACCAGCGAGGCCTAGTACCTGTGGTTACCTGGATACCAGCGAGGCCTAGTACCGGTGGTTACCTGGATACCAGTGAGGGCTTCTATCTGTGGTTACCTGGATACCAGTGAGGCCTAGTACCTGTGGTTTCCTGGATACTAGTCAGGCCTGGTACCTGTGGTTACCTGGATACAGTGAGGGCTTCTATCTATGGTTACCTGGATACCAGCAAGGCCTAGTACCGGTGGTTACCTGGATACTAGTGAGGGCTTCTATCTATGGTTACCTGGATACCAGTGAGGGCTACTATCTGTGGTATCATGTTTCAGACCTGCAGCTATTCTCAGGTATAAGGAATAACAGCAGCAGAACCTCAGGTAATTCACCTTTTCTTTTTTCTATATGTATTGTAATGAATATATAGTAGAACAAAACAGTTTTGGTAGAATAAGCTTTATATTATTTGGACATCATAGATTGGCAGTAGACATGTAGTGCCACATGTAGGGGGACATTTATGAATAGTCCGTCTGAGGCGTACGCCAGGGAGAAGGTTTACAGATGCTGGATCCCCTGCTCACCCGATGGGTGGGCAGGGGGAACTCAAGGGGGGGGGGCACGGCAAGGTGGGGAGGAGGCATGGCCTCCTCCCGCGCCGCATTTATCTAGATGTAAATCATGACCCAAATCTACACCTGCTGGAAGCAGGTGTAGATTTTGTGTGCCAGGCACAGGTTCGGGTGCCCGGCTGGCCGGATTCAATAAGAGGCGCGCGCCTCTTAGTGAATCTGGCGGGGGAAAAGGGGGCAGGGCCTAAGTTAAGACCGTTGTACTAGTATGCCGGTCTTCATAAATTCCCCCCGTAGTTTCTTCCTGTCTTAACACACCCAGGTAAAACTAGTTTGTTCAGGTTTTCTAGCTGCATTCTCTGCTGCAGCCACTAGGTGTCTCACTCCCCCTGTGCACAGCTGCAGTGAATATGTAAAAGGACTATGTTGTCTATATGGTTGTTTTATTGAGCAGACACTCTGTACACTCCTCCCCTCTCTCTTACACACTTCCTGTCACACCACCCTATAAAAGGTAGTGATTTCCTGTTAGGTGGGCAATTGTAGTTCTGTTTCTTCTATAGAGTGGGTAGGACACAAGACACTGGTACCTGCTGCAGTGACTTAAGCAGGCCTGGCTTAGGCCAGAACCCTGAACAGGGACTACATCTCTCTTCTTTGTTAGGAGCAAGTAACTAGCTAGATGCAGTGCTAAACAAGAGGTGGGGTAACCGGGATCATAGGAGAGACCCCCTTGCCTACGCTGAGGATTTTTCAGTCAGAACAGTCACCCCCTATGGAAAAGGGACTCATCCCCAGTAAAGCAAAGCATCAACTAGGTCTACGTACTATAATGACAGATGTTTGTCCACTTGGGGTTAGGCTTCAGTAAGAGCTGCACCCAGAGACAGAGGCCTGGGACTCATTCTACCTCTCAGGGCAGTCATCCATACTGGGAGGCAGAAGGTGGTCAGATAAAAGAACTGAGACTTATTTAAATGTGAATTCGAACAGTTCACTACAAAATTCAAGTATCGTTCTTTACCTACAGAGTCCCCTGCACCTCTTTCTCTCTCAAGTCTTCACCCTCTCTTCTATCACTATCTGCTCAAGTATTTTTGCACTAGTACAAGTACCAGAACTGTTCTTTTAGTCTTGTATTGCACTAAGTATTTTTCAGTAAAAGTTAAGCACTCTCACTTCCACCTCACAATAGTTCTACCCCGTGTGTGTGGGGGTGGGTGTTACCTCTCCTGGCCACTGTGACAAGTAGCCTGAAAACACTGGAGTCCACCAGCTGCACACAATATCTGCACTCGAACCCTCGGCCACAGCAGACGGGGGGTCAGGGGTATTGGGTGCTCCGTAGCCTGACCTAATAGGGTCCCCGTGGTTATTACAATATCTGTAGATCACCTCAGAGGCTGAGACCATATATTCTGCATACTGTGCTCTAAAACAATCATTACATCACTAATATAATAGTAATATAATGACAAGAAATTAGACATGAGAACCACGCACCTTACACTACAGGAACAGCTATTCATCTATTACTGCTGACACCCAGCCTGTATATCATGTGTATAGGGAGGTAGTCACAGCCCCGCCCCCTATACTGTATATCATGTATACTGAGAGGTAGTCATAGCTCCACCCCCTGTATATCATGTGGACTTCTGGCCTCTTTACAAGCACTGTAGACTCTAAACAATCAGAGAAGTCACATAGACAGCAGCGGGACCTGACCGGCATGAACTCGGAAGTAGTGCCACATCGTGGGAACACGACCAGCTTGGGTATGTAGATGTCTATGCTTTTCACATAACCACCATAAACATTAGACTTAGGGTAAGATGTCTTCTAGATTTCAGTGGGTCGACTTATCAAGACTTCATCAGATGACTAAGAAGCGGAAGGTTCTGTGGAAGCTCTCACGTATCTGACGACTCCTGATGCTGTAAATTATTGGGTTGAGCATTTGTGGGATGAATATGTAAGAATTGGTAACAAAGTCTATAAAAACTGGAGATGCGTGAATATTAAACCTGTGGATTACCGATAGCGCCACCATCGGAGTGTAGAAAATGCAGACGGCACAGAGATGTGACACACACGTGTTAAATAACTTGTACTGCTCCCGCTTGGAGGTGACGTGAAGGACCGATCTAATGATCAAGACGTAGGAAATTGCAATAAGGATCAAGTCTACAGTGGCGGAGCCCACAACTGCAATAAGGCCATATACGATGTTGAAGGTATTGGTGCCATCACACGCCAACTTCATCACGTCTTGGTGCAAACAGTATGAGTGGGACAGGACGTTCCCCTTACAGTATGGAAGGAATGGAAGACTGCTTACTGCTGGTAGGAATAATGTTCCTCGGATGAGGGAGATCAGAATGATCTTGGCCACCACTTTGTTGGTAAGAATGGCTGTGTACCTTAGAGGGTGACAGATGGCAACAAAACGGTCATAGGCCATGGCTGCCAAGAGTGAAGACTCAGTGAGGGTTACTAAATGGATGAAGAACATCTGTAGGAGACATACCTGAGACTGAATGTCATGGTGATGGAACAAGAAGATACTGAGCACCGAGGGGCTTGTGAGCAGTGAGAAGGAGATGTCAATGACGGCCAGCATGGACAGAAACAGGAACATTGGCTGACGGAGCTTGTAGTCACAATAGATCACCTGGAGGACTAGACCGTTCCCGGTGTAGGAGACAAAGAACATGAAACACATAGGAATGGAGATCCAACCATAGATGTCCTCCTGTCCCGACAAACCCATGAGGTAGAAAGTGGTGGGAATATGGCTGCTATTCAACATGGTGGTCTGCAATGTCAGGAGACACCCTCCTTCTAATGGATGGAAGGAAGTTCAGGAAGTTCAGAAAGGTTCCATAGATAGGTGAGCCACCATGGTCAGGCTTCTGGATGCAGTCTCTAATACCAAAGGAAAGAAGAGTTTAGAACATTTTAGGGTCTATTTAGTTGGATAAAAACAGTCCGATATGAGTTGTGATGATTGTACAATATATATGTGATGGGTAGTAAAGGGCCAGGCAGGGAGATGTGCTGCCGGCAAGCAATGAACTTTATTCTCACAGAGAAGATGAGATCAACCTAAGAAAGAACAGGTGCTTGTTTGTCCGCTGATCCCTGGACCTATAAGATGGTTATAATGCCAATAATTCCTGGTTGTTCCTTTTGCCTGGCCTCTAGTTGTCCTCTCCCCCGACCACCAGTGGCATAGTAAAATTGTGGAATTGTAGTACTGTGTGTGTTGATGTGCCACTGTACAGCTTAGCCAACGATGTAACTGTTGTGACGCCTAGTCCAGCACACAGGTGTGATCTTGGTACCTGCTGTGTGTTGTGACTGGCTGTATTCCTCTGAAACGGTCGGTGACCTGCTGGGCTGTGATGAGTCCCTTGGGCCCTTGTCACTGTAGTCCTGATTGGCAATTGACCCACCCGGACCATCAGTACCGCCACCCATAGAAAGGGGAAATATGACCCAAATTGTGTGGCGGATGAGTATAGGTGCTGGTGCGGAGGAAAAGATGACTGAGTCCCAGTGAATAAATAGAACAGCTTAACTGTGCAGTCTCTGAATAATACAGAACACTTTGGCAGCAAATAGATAATCATCATACAGACTTTAGTGCTTCACTTGAAAGAGAGAGGTAGTTGTAGGGGTGCTTGTAAAGTTGAGAGTTTAGAGTAGAGTGGAGCAGCGTAGAGGAGTTTGTCAAGGGTGTCCCAACCCAAAGTAGTACTGTGCTCTGCCGGAACTTTAGATAAATACTTGAGACTTGAGAGTGAGAAGTTAACTTGAACCTGTGTTTAGACTGATGTCTGACCACCTTCTGCCCTACAATGTCTAGCTTCCTATCCTAATAGGGTGATACAAGTCCCAGCCATGGTTACCTGGGTGAAGCTAAGTGTCCGAGCCTTCCCGGTGTCACTTGTACTGCGAGATAGGATATGTAGACCTTCTGGTATCTTTTTTCTATCCAGGCTAGTTCCTCTTGTAGCTTAGGATACTGAGCTGCACTTTGTAGAATGGTTCTCGGCGTGAGCTGGGTTTATCGCCGACTCTCTCCCTTTGTAGTGTCTAGCACTGCATAGTGGGTACAGATAGACTGAATAAACTGAGTGTCTCTGGTTGCATCATACATATGTGTCTCAGACTCACTAACACAACTGGACTGTCCCGGACAGGGGTCCCGGCAGAGCTAGGCCCTGGCTTAGCTACAGCAGGAACGGCTACTCTGTATGTCCTTCTCCCACGAGAATCTGAGTAAGACTGACTGGAACTTTCTCCACCAAGTAACTAACTTCCTACAGGGGCTGAAGTAAACTACCCTGTGAGTGGTGGAGAATCATGTGTGCAAAAGAAAGAAAGAAGAAAGATCATAGGTTAGAAAAGAACACCTCCTATAGGCTAGCACTGAACACATGGTAATCAATAAAACATTAACCCATTGTTCGCTTCAGCTGTGCAATACCTAAGAGCATACATATAGAAAACACTGACATCTAGTGGCAAAACTATAAAAATACATTAATCACCACTGAACTTTGAGTAAACAGTTTTGGCGGCAGGTGTGGAACGCGAAACACCTGTGGTGGGACACCACAAAAGGGGTTGCAACATTCACCATTGCGACTGGCCCCTTGCGCTAAGGGGGATCACCAGACCCCTCACCACATGCCGTCACTCTACTGTTCTCTTGAATCAGCCAGTTAGTAGAACTCAGGGAGGAAGACTAATATGGGCTGTGTCCCCCAACCTGTGGCTTTTAAGGTAGCAGAACTTCAGCAAGTGAGAGAAAAAAAGTGGTAAATTGATGATGACATCATCAGAATCACCTGATCTTGTCAGGTGGGAAATCCCTTGCAAACACATGCTTTAAAAAACAGAATATATAAGAAATCCACATCCACATACAAAAAAGTTGTTGTTTGGGTTAAAAGACATTCGGTATTTTGATTATTAAAACCAATGCAATCAGTCCTGCCCTGCTGTATCTATCTACCTACCCTGCTCCTGGCTGTGAGTTCAATTCCATGGGGGGAAACCATTAATACTACTTCCATATATTTTTGTATACAAATTGTAATTAAAATAAATATAAAAACAACTGTGTGGATGTACATATTCTCAACATGTGCATCTTTCCATATAGATACCTAGTTCACTGCTAAAACATGCCTTAATATATAGAATGATAATAGAGAGATAAATAAATAAATAACAATATTGATATAAAAAAAATGGCTTCCAAGCCTAAAGACATATCTACTTATAAATATGATATACTAAATATCTATAAAAAAAAATTATTATTTTTTTATAGCTAAAAACCCTTATATTGGAAGTGTTTTCGTAACAGGGCCACTTCCCCTACACAACCCACTTTGTGGTGTCGAACCTCAATAGTATTACCCTGCTCAGACTATCAGCTCTGTAATTTCATTGAGCCCTGAGGGCTGTAATGCTTGTAGTCCATAGATCCAATACATCTCACGCTTGATTAACTGATCAAACCGATTGCTAACATGGGGGGTCGATCTGATCGATGGGACAAATCTTCAATGAAGTTGGATCGGAATTATGTGTTTCGTTATAGTGCCTGGAGACCCCATGCTTTAGAAAACTTTTTTTTCACATTCAATCTGTGTCCATTCAATCGGCAGTGGAGGGGCCGCGACCCACGTATTGGAGTCCACAGGGGCATTCCAGATAAATTGATACATAGTACAAAAATGTTATATATATTCAGTATATCATATTTATAAGTACATATGTTTTTAGGCTTGGAAGCCATTTTTTTTATATCAATATTGTTATTTATTTATCTATCTATTATCATTCTATATATTAAGGCATGTTTTAGCAGTGAACTAGGTATCTATATGGAAAGATGCACATGTTGAGAATATGTACATCCACACAGTTGTTTTTATATTTATTTTAATTATAATTTGTATACAAAAATATATGGAAGTAGTATTAATGGTTTCCCCCCATGGAATTGAACTCACAGCCGGGAGCGTGCAAAGTCCGAATACTTACCACTTACTCTGTCCCTGCAGTTTGCTTCTGGCTGGGGAATTTAGCAATGATCTTGCTGCATTATGATAGATACAGCAGGGCAGGACTGATTGCATTGGTTTTAATAATCAAAATACCGAATGTCTTTGAACCCAAACAACAACTTTTTTGCATGTGGATGTGGATTTCTTATATATTATGTTTTTTAAAGCATGTGTTTGCAAGGGATTTCCCACCTGACAAGATCAGGTGATTCTGATGATGTCATCATGACACCCGTGGCCAGGCTTCCTGTTCCGGGTCATTCATTGTCTTTTTGATATAAATATGTGCAGATCAGTAACCATATCATGCCTGATGAAGAGGGGATTCTCACCCTCGAAACGCGTAGCATACCAATAAAGTGTGGCTTGACTTCAGAAGCCGTGAGCCATTTCTCTGGGAAGTTGGAGACACCTGGATGGTTTTCAAATGAGGGTTTGGAGCCAATAGGAATCCACCACTTTTTTTCTCTCACTTGCTGAAGTTCTACATTGCACCGATTACCCATCTGGGGATTGGAAGTTGGCCGGCAGCAACCCTGCTATATATAACTACATGCGCACATTAGAGTCCTGCCTAACTGTGTACGACCCTTCCAGGTGAGCGCGCATGAGCACAGTTTTCATCTATATGTTATTGTTTTATTGACCTGCACACGCAGCGCCGTTGTATCCTTCTTTTCTATTCACATATTTCTAAGGTATCAGAACTACAACCCTTCCATGTTCTACTGAGTTATGTGGACAGTGGTGCAGTAAGAGCGGTCACACTATGGTGTATATACAGTAAGAGCGGTCACACTATGGAGTATATACAGTAAGAGCGGTCACACTATGGTGTATATACTGTAAGAGCGGTCACACTATGGAGTCTATACTGTAAGAGCGGTCACACTATGGTGTATATACTGTAAGAGCGGTCACACTATGGTGTATATACTGTAAGAGCGGTCACACTATGGGGTGTATATACTGTAAGAGCGGTCACACTATGGGGTATATACTGTAAGAGCGGTCACGCTATGGGGTATATACTGTAAGAGCGGTCACACTATGGTGTATATACTGTAAGAGCGGTCACGCTATGGCGCATATACTATAAGAGCGGTCACGCTATGGCGTATATACTGTAAGAGCGGTCACGCTATGGGGTATATACTGTAAGGGCGGTCACGCTATGGGGTATATACTGTAAGAGCGGTCACACTATGGTGTATATACTGTAAGAGCGGTCACACTATGGTATATACTGTAAGAGCGGTCACACTATGGGTTATATACAGTAAGAGCGGTCACACTATGGTGTATATACTGTAAGAGCGGTCACACTATGGTGTATATACTGTAAGAGCGGTCCCACTATGGGGTATATACAGTAAGAGCGGTCACACTATGGAGTCTGTACTGTAAGAGCGGTCACACTATGGGGTATATACTGTAAGAGCGGTCACACTATGGGGTATATACTGTAAGAGCGGTCACACTATGGTATATATACTGTAAGAGCGGTCACAC
Organism: Dendropsophus ebraccatus; assembly: GCF_027789765.1. Classification (NCBI taxonomy): domain Eukaryota; kingdom Metazoa; phylum Chordata; class Amphibia; order Anura; family Hylidae; genus Dendropsophus; species Dendropsophus ebraccatus. The sequence goes on along the minus strand of NC_091458.1, from coordinate 4,474,916 downwards.
TATGGTGTATATACTGTAAGAGCGGTCACACTATGGAGTATATACTGTAAGAGCGGTCACACTATGGTGTATATACTGTAAGAGCGGTCACACTATGGGGTATATACTGTAAGAGCGGTCACATTATGGTGTATATACAGTAAGAGCGGTCACACTATGGTGTATATACTGTAAGAGCGGTCACACTATGGGGTATATACTGTAAGAGCGGTCACACTATGGGGTATATACTGTAAGAGCGGTCACACTATGGTGTCTATACTGTAAGAGCGGTCACACTATGGTGTATATACTGTAAGAGCGGTCACACTATGGGGTATATACTGTAAGAGCGGTCACACTATGGTGTATATACTGTAAGAGCGGTCACACTATGGTGTATATACTGTAAGAGCGGTCACACTATGGGGTATATACTGTAAGAGCGGTCACACTATGGGGTATATACTGTAAGAGCGGTCACACTATGGTGTATATACTGTAAGAGCGGTCACACTATGGTGTCTATACTGTAAGAGCGGTCACACTATGGGGTATATACTGTAAGAGCGGTCACACTATGGTGTATATACTGTAAGAGCGGTCACACTATGGGGTATATACTGTAAGAGCGGTCACACTATGGTGTCTATACTGTAAGAGCGGTCACACTATGGGGTATATACTGTAAGAGCGGTCACACTATGGTGTATATACTGTAAGAGCGGTCACACTATGGGGTATATACTGTAAGAGCGGTCACACTATGGTGTATATACTGTAAGAGCGGTCACACTATGGGGTATATACTGTAAGAGCGGTCACACTATGGTGTATATACTGTAAGAGCGGTCACACTATGGGGTGTATATACTGTAAGAGCGGTCACACTATGGGGTATATACTGTAAGAGCGGTCACACTATGGTGTATATACTGTAAGAGCGGTCACACTATGGTGTATATACTGTAAGAGCGGTCACACTATGGTGTATATACTGTAAGAGCGGTCACACTATGGAGTATATACTGTAAGAGCGGTCACACTATGGTGTATATACTGTAAGAGCGGTCACACTATGGGGTATATACTGTAAGAGCGGTCACACTATGGGGTATATACTGTAAGAGCGGTCACACTATGGAGTCTGTACTGTAAGAGCGGTCACACTATGGGGTATATACTGTAAGAGCGGTCACACTATGGTGTATATACTGTAAGAGCGGTCACACTATGGGGTATATACTGTAAGAGCGGTCACACTATGGTGTATATACTGTAAGAGCGGTCACACTATGGGGTGTATACTGTAAGAGCTGTCACACTGTGGTGTATATACTGTAAGAGCGGTCACACTATGGTGTCTATACTGTAAGAGCGGTCACACTATGGAGTATATACAGTAAGAGCGGTCACACTATGGTGTATATACAGTAAGAGCGGTCACACTATGGTGTATATACTGTAAGAGCGGTCACACTATGGTGTATATACTGTAAGAGCGGTCACACTATGGTGTATATACTGTAAGAGCGGTCACACTATGGAGTATATACAGTAAGAGCGGTCACACTATGGTGTATATACTGTAAGAGCGGTCACACTATGGTGTCTATACTGTAAGAGCGGTCACACTATGGGGTATATACTGTAAGAGCGGTCACACTATGGGGTATATACTGTAAGAGCGGTCACACTATGGGGTATATACTGTAAGAGCGGTCACACTATGGTGTATATACTGTAAGAGCGGTCACACTATGGTGTATATACTGTAAGAGCGATCACACTATGGAGTATATACTGTAAGAGCGGTCACACTATGGGGTGTATATACTGTAAGAGCGGTCACACTATAGGCTATATACTGTAAGAGCGGTCACACTATGGGGTATATACTGTAAGAGCGGTCACACTCTCCACATAGTGCACACTCCTCACACTCGCCACATAGTGCACACTCCTCACACTCGCCACATAGTGCACACTCCTCACACTCGCCACATAGTGCACACTCCTCACACTCGCCACATAGTGCACACTCCTCACACTCGCCACATAGTGCACACTCCTCACACCCGCCACATAGTGCACACTCCTCACACTCGCCACATAGTGCACACTCCTCACACCCGCCACATAGTGCAGACTCCTTACTCACCACAGCAGCGCAGAGGATTCAGCAGGAGATGAGAAGCAGTGATGAGGCCGGAGCTCAGGGTCATGTCTTGTAGATTTCCTGTAGAGACTGCAGAGAGTGATCAGATCTGAGAAGGATTTATAGTCCGGGGAAATCCTCCGAGTCCTGGACTGTATGGAATTATATGTGCGGATGTGGGAAAAGAAAAGATCACTCTGAAGAAAATCCCAACCTGCCTCATTATTCCCCCGATATCCCACAGAATGACGTATGAGTTTTTGCTTCTTTTTGCTATGAGATAGAATTGTCTCAGTGATTGTATTGGTTTGCAGTTTGTATTTGACCTGTGATCATATAGTACTGGGTAATTGTCTACTGATCCTAAGAGCCCCCGGATCAATGTGTGTCCCCCCAACCCGCAGATCCAAGATCAAAGAGCAGGTGTGCCACTACGTCTTAGTGTCATAAGGGTTAACCACCATGCACTTATTTGGTTCTTTTATTGTCCAATCCTTAGGCTGGATATCCTTTCTAGTCAATATTCTGGGAGAAAGTGTACAGATAGTGTTCCTGCAGAAGCTTAGTCCAGGGCCTGGCCTGAAGGCCAGGGCCAGGCAAACAGACTTATACTTTCAGTGGTTTATTGTCTACTGGATAAAGTTCTGCCACAAATCAAGGCATTATGACATTATCTATCCTGTACTATGGACACCATGCTAGTGCTACTATAGTTACAGTGGGAGGAGGGGGGGGGGGGGGCTTGGTGAACAGCCCAGGGCCTATGGTAAAGTTAATCTGCCCCTGGTAACTACCTCATAGGGATAACCTTGTCTATGGCTGGGGTGACAATCCTTACTAGTCAGAACGTTCTAGAAAGCATAGGTTCATTTCCAGCAGAGTGGGGAGCAGATGAAGCCGAAGTACTCTGTTTATCTTCGCTCGGCTATCTCAGGGAACCTTGAGTGGCTAGCTACACCCAGCTGTGCAAGCTTGGGGCTCGTGCTCCCAGACCTGACACTTCTAATCTCTTCTGACAGGAGGCGGTATCTTTCCTAACCATTAGTATGAGTTCTTCTCCCAAGTCACCCCAACAGAGTACTGTTACTAATCAGACAAGTCCCCTTGGTAGCCCTGTAGCCTTATCTCTAGCCTAACCTCACTTCACTGTAACCTTACCAGCCAAGACAATTATGCTGTGTAATAGGAGGGAACGATTAGCCGATATGAACGATGTCGGCTGATAGTTGCTGTAGTTTATCTTTCAACATGTTGAAAGGCAAACAACTAATATAGCAGCGATCTGCTGCCACCGCTCCGTGGAGTAGGAGGCGGCAGCAAACCGCTGCTATCTTCTATGGGCTGCCCGGACGATCTAGCGATCACACGGGCGAGCCGCCCACCCCCCTCCCCCGCAGCTCCCTGCGGTCCCCCTGTACTCACCAGCTGTAATAGGTGTAATAGCGGCGGCAGCAAGTGGGGGACGAGGAGCAAACGAGCGGTGACAGTGCTCATTTGCCCCTCTCAGTCGCCCCGTGTAATGGGGACTTTACTCCTAACTATACACCTCTAGTATCCAGCTATTCTATGTTGTCCACAAGGAGAAGAACTATTGTTTCTAAATATATATCTATATATAAATATATATAGTACCTAAAGCACTATTTTTCCTGTGTATTGTACTGAAGATTTGCTCGGTAAAGTTGTTAAGCTGTTTAAGAACTGAACTCTGTGGTTTTACATCTACATCTGTTCTACTTAAAAAGCCGTGTGTCAGTATACTCGGGGTGGGCATATCCTGACCACCGTGACAAGTGCCTACTTGGTACCCCAACACCTAGACCACTGCTAATTCTTGTGTGATCGGCGATAAAATATTTTTAGGAACTTACTTGGGTCTGGACCAAAACAAGTGTCCAAGCGGAATTCGGGCCTGCTCAGCCCTGATATCTATCTATTTTCGTATGGGTTAGCGCGGCATAGGAGATACATGGGTTTTGTTGCTTCCATACAATGGCGTTGCATTTGGTGAGGTAGGAAGTAGCTGCCTTACATATAGGAGTTTGGGAAGTATTTAAGACTTTAAAAGTTTTTTCGACCTATCCAGGATAGATATATGGCAGATAAGGTGTCTAGCTGGGATTAGGGGAGGGGGATAATTCAGAATCTTTAGGAAGAGGTCATGAAGGTTTTGAGATAGACGATTTCCTAGAAAGTTGCTATGTTTTGTTGGCCACTTGAACTGAGAATTTTTCTTGTATAGAGTTTTTTTATTTTGAGACACGGAACGCCTCCGATATTTCTTGGTTTATTTTAAAGTTAGATGCTCTCCCAAACTCATCAAAAATACGCATTAGATGGGCGAATCTATGGGGGAATAGATTTCAGGGTCAGTGACATGTTGTGTCATGCTCATCTTTCCCGAGATGTTCGGGTGGGATCTTATAGGGTTTCCATTATGAGCACAAAAAGGAAGGTGATAAGGGGCATCCCTGTCTCCCCCTGTTTTAGTTTGAAAAGGAGGAGATGGTTCACCATTAACTAAGACTCTAGCAGATAAGTAAGAAGGTAAGAATAGCGTCTATAGAGAGTGCTGTGAATCCAAATTTGTCATATTTGTCTTAAAGGTCCAGTCAACTCTATTAAATACTTTTTCTGCATCGGTTCCTGAAAGCACTAAAGGGGATGTTGTGTCTTGTAGCATGGTTGATAATCTAAATAAGTCTATGAATAATATATTTACCTTCTCTCGAAGGGATGAACCCAACCTGCTCATGTATAAGTCTGGGTAAGGGTTGATTGATACAAGAAGCCAAAAGCTTAGCCCAGATCTTAATGGAGTGTCCCAGAGCAGGTGTGTCACCACTACTATATAACTACCTGTAAGGGTCCATTTACACAGAGAGATTATCTGACAGATTATCTGCCAAAAATTTCAAGCCAAAGCCAGAAATGGACTATATACAGAGATCAGGTCATAAAGGAAAGCCTGAGATTTTTCCCTCTTTTTCAATCCATTCATGGCTTTGGCTTCAAATCTTTGGCAGATAATCTGTCAGATAATGTTTCTGTGTAAATGGACCCTAAGCTCCTGGGTTGGAGCTTCAGGGAGAGTGTAGGAAGTGTAGTTCCTGCAGAAACTTACTCCAGGGCCTGGCCTAGAGACCAGGTTCTCTGACAGGCACTCTATGACAGATTCATCATTCTTCTTAAGTATCTCAACAACTGCTGTGCAGTGCTAAAAGCCTTAGGTGTGATAACTACCATTCAGGGTACAGCTTGCTTATGCCTAGGGGGCACTTCGTCTACGTGTTCAAGTCAACACATTCCAGAAAGAGAAGGTTTATCTGCAGCGGAGCAAAATGCAGCTAAAGCCGAAGTACTCTGTTGAACTTTGCTCGGCCATCTCCGGATGCTACCAGAACTGGCACTCAGTGATCTTTCTTGCATGAGGCAGTATCTCTTCTAAACTGTGACTACAAGTTTATTTAACAAGATCTTCACAAGTCACCCTGATAGAGTTCTGCTACTTATTAGGCAAGGCCCCTCAGTAGCCCCCTAGCATTCTCAAAAGTCAAACTAAACCCTAACCTAACCTACTTAGTAAACTAAGTACAGAGATCCTGTCTTATATATACCTACAGTATATACCTCAAGGAAAAGAACCTTCATGATGTATACTGCTGTACCCTGTATTGCTCTGAATACTTCAGTAAACTGTTCACTTGTTTAAGAACTGGACTCTGTGGTTCCTCCTTCCTCACACCTATACCTGTTCTATTTTAAGTCTTGTGTCAGTATACCCGGGGTTGGGCACTTCTGACCACCGTGACAAGTTGTTATACCTAACACCTAGCCTACTGCTAATTTTAACCCCAGGTTACTGCATTAATATCAACATTTAGTAACGAGATTGGTCGATAAATACTTCAGAGATGAGGAGGTTTATCTTCCTTATGTATGACAGTAATTATTGCTTGCAGGGACAGAGGAGGAGGCAGGATGCCCCACAAGAGAGTTTCCTATCGAGTCTCAGTTTGTGAAGTTCGGCTTGCTCATCTCTACCATCAGATGAAGCCCTGTAAGGTTTTCAGAGTTCCAGGCATGGACAATGTTAAAGTTATATGATATGATGAACTGCTGGTTAGTGTTTCCACTTCTGCCATCATTTCCTGCTGTAAGAGAGTAAGGTGGAGCAGCCGCATTCATATTCTATATTAGAACCCCACATTCTATTGCTGCAGATCCTTTAAATGTTTAAGATCTTTTCTGAACCATACGTGAAAGACATCCAAAGAACACCACAGGGTTAGATACAGATGTATGAAGACAAGACTTGTAATCACACATATACTCATACATACAATGAGATAGCCAAGTAGTCTTCCTATATCGGAGAGTGATCCTCCATCCATGCTGTGAGGTATATAAAGTAATATTCTCAAGGTGGAGTTCTTCTTATGATGGATACCATGCCTTCTACCCTACTGGCACATAACAACGCGCTAGAATAAGGATAGCACTTCACTCTTATACTGAAGGACGCCCATTATGTTTATTACATGCTATGTCATTGCTCTCCACAAAGTAAATGTAACCTGCTACATCAGACTCATAACATTCCTACAATAAGGTTTCCCACATGTGAAGGAACGTGGACATAGAGTAAAGAGAAAACAGTGTTGATGACCGAGGACCTGAGTGTTGACCCTATCAACGATACTACATAACACCAGGTAAGGATCATGGGCATAGGGTTTGGGGTCTACAGCGCAAAGGTCCAGGCATTGTATCTGCCCTTCTTGGTGGATGTGCTAAAGAAGTAGAAAAGTGGCCAATGCCCATTGTTCTTTTTTGTTGCACTATATACAATTGTGCTACACACCAGCATCTCAAAACTACTCAAACTAATACAAGTCATTGTTCAATACCAATCTATCCATGACTGTCCCAAGGCTTCCTCATTTCTGATGTGAGAGCATAAGCAGGAGGTCTTGTAATGTAGGATTAGGATATCTGTGCCGGTTGTCGCAGTCCACTCGGTGTGCAAAAAGATACTATAGGCTCACGTGAAAAATGTGTGTCACCAAGTTAGGGCAGAATTACTGATCCCCACCACCCTATTGGTACCCAGGTCCTTGCTGATGATCACTGCTTCTCGGGTTATCATCTAGGAGATGCCTATTCTGCCAATCACGGACCAAACAGTTGAACTACCTCAGACTGTCATTGACTAAGTGGAAATGTCCTTTAGGTTAAGTTAAGGACCAGAAAGTGGTGAACAGAGGAAACCGGGGCAACACTTGATGGACAATGGGGCAGGTGAGTGACCCTTTTTTTTCTATCTTTGAGCCTCCCTCAGCCGCTTAGGGATAGTATATGCGATTAAGGTAGCAACGATGGACCTTGTAATGTAGAACCCACACTGTTATAAAGAATATGGGGGCCCAAGGCCTATACACAGGAGAGGTCATAGATATGTTGGCTAGAGGCTCCCTTTAAATCCAGTACATGGATGGGTTCCGTGTTAGCCCAGTCCATGTCCTGCTAAGGTCATATGTTCCTGGAGGTTTTCACCTGACTATAAACCTTTTTAAATCCAACGTGGATCTGTTTGGTTTTAATCCCATAGATTAAGGGGTTAATGACGGGGGACACCAGGAGATAGACATTCCCAAAAAGAATATGAAGGTTCGGAGCTGTGGGGTTCTTGAACCTGTGTACAACGGAGATACCAATGATTGGGATGTAGTAGATGAGGACAGCACAGATGTGGGCAGTACACGTACTGAAGGCCTTCATGCTGGCATCTTCCACAAGACCGTGCACCGTCTTAATGATCAGCAGGTAAGAAATAGAGATGAAGAGCGAGTCGATACCCATGCCCAAGATGTTGATGAAAAGTCCATAAATAATATTGACCGTAATGTCCTCACAAGCCAGCTTCATTACCTCTTGGTGCAGGCAGTAGGAATGTGATAGGACGTTATCCTTCCACTTCAGAAACCGATTGATGATTAGCGGGATGGGAACCATGTAAAGAATGCCTCTCCCCACGATCAGGATGGACATCTTAAAAATTCTCTCATTGGTTAGAATAGACGAGTATCTTAATGGGTGACAGATAGCCACATAGCGATCCACAGCCATGGCCACCAAGATCCCAGACTCCAGAGTAGAAAGGAAGTGGATGAAGAACATCTGGGTAAGACAATTACCAAATGGGATCTCCTTGTTGTCTCTCCAAAAGATCCCCAGCATCTTCGGCATGGTGGTGGTGGCAATCAATAGGTCTACCACTGACAACATGAAGAGGAAGATGTACATGGGCTCATGAAGCTCCTGGTCCACCCTAATGATGTAGAGAATGGAAGAATTCCCCATCACTGCGACAATGTACATTGAGATGAGGAGAATCCCAAGCCAGAGGTTGAAGTCCTCCAGATACGGGATCCCGCTGAGCAGGAAATGGCCGATGTGGCTGCAGTTGGGTTGGCCAGTGGTTGACATGACCGGAGAAAAGTCATAAAGGAAGCATCTTCTACATTGACAGAGAAAAGTAAAAAAAATTGTCGTTATGTAATAGTACGAGAGTCATAAGGTGTAATATACAGGTGATGTGTGTAATCCTATAGTAACATGGCTAGTAAGATAACAAGAAGAAATGTCTACCCAGCTATAATATAATCCACTGTATGTAATTTCCTGCACATACTGCTGACTCCTCGCAAACAATAATGACTCCTCAGACACACTGCTAACTTCCTGCACACACTGCTGACTCTCCGCCCATGACTTTGGTATTGTAGAGTACGGTTCAATCATACCCCCCCACCCCCACCCCACCAACCATGTTCCCTCCCCCCCCCCCCCTGCTTATCACACATTTAAATTACAACCCAGAGTTGCCGTTTGGAAAACATTTTGGCCACAGCAGCCAATATACAGCAAATAACATTGTTCAATAATGTGCAATAACCTCAACCATATAACTAACAACCCTGGAGGAGGTCCTTGTAGCTACCAAAAGATCTGACGCCCACTTAGCTTACTATCGTAATTATCTTTTTGTCATTGCCTCCAGTTGCCCAGCCTAACTCTGAGACCCCATCCAACTGTGGCTACCCTGCCACCTGTCGCTCTCTGGTGCTACCGCCAGTGAGAGCCCAAAATTTTGCACCAGACCACCAGTAAATTATCATGACTATTGACAAGAAGGGTCATACCCCACAATGATCCCCCCCCCCCCGTCCCCCCTCCAATTTGACCTCCAACCACAAGGACCTCCCCCGCCATGGCTGCAATGAAAACCTACACCCCCGTACCCCAACCAACAACTGTCTGCTGTGACCCCCCCCCCCCCCAACACTAGAGCCCAGCAGAGTCTAGCCCCATGTAGGGAGGGAGGGCGGGACAACTCGGGGGTCTGGCGCACACACTGCTGACTCCCCGCACACACTGCTGACTCCCCGCACACACTGCTGACTCCCCGCACACACTGCTGACTCCCCGCACACACTGCTGACTCCCCGCACACACTGCTGACTCTCTGCACACACTGCTGACTCCCCGCACACACTGCTGACTTCCCGCACACACTGCTGACTTCCCGCACACACTGCTGACTCCTCGCACACACTGCTGACTCCTCGCACACACTGCTGACTCCTCGCACACACTGCTGACTCCTCGCACACACTGCTGACTCCTCGCACACACTGCTGACTCCTCGCACACACTGCTGACTCCTTGCACACACTGCTGACTCCTCGCACACACTGCTGACTCCTCGCACACACTGCTGACTCTCCGCACACACTGCTGACTCTCCGCACATATTGCTGAGTACCCCACCCACTGCTGACTCATTGCACATTATTGCTGACTCCTCGCACTTATGTCCGTCAGTAGCTTTTAAAATGACAGGGATGCTGTGCGTATGCTGCTCCATATGCACATATCCTCTGTCATTGTGGTGACAATTACATCACTACAACAAAGATGTGAGGTCAGCGATTACATCACTGGTCTATTATTACCGACCCAGCACTCAGATGTGACCTCTGCACCCCCTACAGTTATTCCCAAGGTTACTCCTACAGAACTACACTGTGTAATAATACCTGTAGGCCTCCATTACTATTATCACTGCTACTGCCTATGCTGCCGCTACTTCTATGACTATAGTAACATCTATCATTCTATCTTAGGACAGTCAGGCTCCAGTCACTATACTCATCCATAATGAAGGAGAGGACTGACACACTGTAACAAAGCCCTCAGCACATGATGGATATGATGATAAATCCTCCAGTATTATACAGTCCTGATGATGAGACCCATCCACAATCTACACTATACACACATGAGCCCTGCAGTAAGACTATAATATACTCCTATAATACACCCAGCATACAGGGGGGTCTTATCAGGGGACGGCCATGGGCACTCACCTGGGCTCCTGCGCTCCAGAGGTCTATGCGGCAGATGTGCTCGGCTCCCGACACCAGGACATTTATAGGGAGCGATGGAGCCGAGTGCTGGGAATACACGGCCATCACTGGTGGAGCATCCAGGGAAATCAGCCACGGCATAAACACCAGGGCGGATGTCATCTATTTACAGGAGAGGACTCGGGGGTCATCTATCTACAGGAGAGGACTCGGGGGGGGCATCTATCTATAGGAGAGGACTCGGGGTCATCTGTTTACAGGAGAGGACTCGGGGGGGGGGGGGGGGGCTTGATAAAGTTGTAAATGTTTACTAAGACATTTTACACAGGAGAACAACACAAAGTCATAATAATAATAATCAATCCATCATCATCATCAGTTATGAATTGTTTTCTCTCATTTGTACAACACTTTGACCCCAGTTCTACATTTATACAATTATTATATGATATTGTCATCTTGCCCTGAATGTAAATATGAAAACCGGAGATGATAGGATTGTATAGAATTCTACCCTCCTGTCCTCCCGTCTCATTATGGAGTATTGGCGATGGGGATGATAGGGAAACCCGGATTCCTTTCCATCTTAGGACCAGGATGCAACGTAGGCAACTGTAAAAAGAGATGAAAGGATCTGATGACTTCCTGGGCTTTCAGCTCCTATATGATTGGTATATATATATATATATATATATATATATATATATATATATATATATACACCAATGGACAGATATTCAGCAGCACGCCAGCATACGTGAAAAATTGTGGTTTATTGCAAAAAAGGTACAAAAATAGCAGAGATGCGACGTTTCGACCCTCTCACAGGATCATTATCAAGCATGCTTGATAATGATCCTGTGAGAGGGTCGAAACGTCGCATCTCTGCTATTTTTGTACCTTTTTTGCAATAAACCACAATTTTTCACGTATGCTGGCGTGCTGCAGAATATCTGTACATACTATTGGGGATCCCCGAGCCAAGGGACTGGCTCTGTACAGCACCTGCTTCATAATTGTTTGGATGTGCGGCTTTCTCCTGTATCTATATATAATATATATATATAATATATGGTAGACGACCTCTGCAGACGGGTTTACGGAGTTGGAACTATGAATGGATGAAAACCTTGGGTTAAAACCATACTTACAATAAAACAGTGAAATCTTGGTAGAGGTTCTTTACCTAATATTCAAGGTGGACTCCTTCCATTTATCCTGGCCATTAGACACAAAGCATCTGAGGAATTGTTCCAATGACTGATTGGGCCCTATTCCACCAGATGATTATCGTTCAGATTATCGTTAAATCATTCGAATCTAAACGATAATCGTTCGGTTGAAATGCAGTTAACGATTAACAACCGAACGAGAAATCGTTGATCGCTTTATAAGACCTGGACCTATTTTTATCGTTGCTCGTTCACAAAACGTTCGCAAATCGTTCGCATTGAATAAGACATCGTTCGGTCGTTCGCAGTAGATACGAACGCAATAGCAAAGAAATAGCGAAGAAAACACAATCGCAAATACGATCGTAAGTAACAATTATCGTTCCATGGAAATGAGTGATCGTTTTCAGGTCTTTCGCAATAGCAGTCGCTTGAGATCGTTAATCGTTAATGATTATGCAAACGATAATCGTCTGGTGGAATAGGGCCCTAAGTCACTGTTTCACCATTAGTCTGTGGGTGAAAGGCTGAGGAGAATGACAGAGAGACTGCCAGTCGAGCGCAGAGTTCCCTCCAAAATTTAGACACAAATTGCACCCCTCTGCCCGACACCATATTTTCAGGTTCCCCACTGATGCGTAGGATGTGATCAATAATTAGAGAGGCCAGGGATCATGCACTGGGAAGTTTCCTGAGGGGGATACGATGACACATTTTAGAAAACCACTTCTCAGATGTCCCTTTAGAAGCAGGCAAATCAG